>NC_080169.1:120573313-120595813 GCF_950295315.1 Erinaceus europaeus
AATTCCCAACACCCACTCCCCATAACCCACCCCCTCCCCCGATAGCTTTCCCATTCTCTATCCCTCTGGGAGCATGGACCCAGGGTCGTTGAGGGTTGCAGAAGGTAGAAGGTCTGGCTTCTGTAATTGCTTCCCCGCTGAACATGGGCGTTGACTGGTCGGTCCATACCCCCAGTCTGCCTCTCTCTTTCCCTAGTAGGGTGTGACTCTGGGGAAGCTGAGCTCCAGGACACATTGGTGGGGTCTTCAATCCAGGGAAGCCTGGCCAGCATCCTGGTGGCATCTGGAACCTGGTGATTGAAAACAGAGTTAACATACGAAGCCAAACAATTTGTTGAGCAATCATGGATCCCAAGCTTGGAATAGTGGAGAGGAAGTGTTAGGGAGGTACTCACTGCAAACTCTAGTGTAGTCCTGCTTTCAGGTATATATTTTGCAGTAGTTTATGGATATGTGTGCACATAAGCTCTCTCTCACAGAAACTGGTGTATATCTAGGTTATGGGACTTTGTTAGAAAGTGAACTACCTGAGATGAAATTAGAGTGTACTATTAAAGGAAAGGTCTCACCCGAGTAATGAAGCTGAAGGGTTGTCATTCCACACGTGAAGTCTCTGGATACATTCTGAGGTGAAGCATGTTGAGGTAGCAATCGTTGCTTTGGTTAGGTTGTGATCGGCAGATGCAATGTTATTTGGTTTCGATTGGGAGATGCATACGGGAAAGTGGGCCCTATCCAAGGTTTTACTAGTGTCTAATAATAATTAGCAAGATTGTAAGATAACAGGGGTACAATTCCATACAGATCCCACCACCAGAGTTCCCTGTCCCATCCCCTCCATTGGGAGCTTCCTTGTTCTTTATCCCTCTAGAAGTCTGGACCAAAATTCTTCGTGGGGAACAGCAAGTGGGAGTTCTGGCTTCTGTCATTGCTTCTCCTCTGGACATGGGTATTAGCGGGTGGATCCACACCCCCCAGCCTGTTTCTGTCTTTCCCTAACTGAGTACGGATCTGGAGAGGTGGGGTTCCAGGACACATTGGTGAGGTCTTCTGCCCAGGGGAGTCAGGATGGTGGCATAGTGGCATCTGCAACTTGGTGGTAAGATATAAAACAAATTTTTCAATACACAGGAGCCCAAAGTTAGGAATAAAACAAATGAAACTGGGGGTCTTTGTGTGGAAAGAAGCTAGTCAGCCTGTCTTAGACCTGTTTGTTCCTGAGGTCCCATGAGTTTAGTAATTTTTGCCTGAGCCCAACAAATGTGCTGGCGGACTAAAAATATTGCTTGGGAAGATGGTATCAGAGTTGAGAATAGGACTAGAAACTAAATTAGAGCAGAGAATAGCTTGTAAATATAAGGAAAGTATATAAATACCATTAACTGTTGACCCCAGTGATCTGAATTAGGGTCCATGCCACTATGGTTATTGCTGGTGTTCAGTACCAACATTACAAATCCACCACGCCAAGTGGTATTCTCCTTTTTCTTCCTCTCCTCCTCCCCCTCCTTCTTTTCTTTCCTTCTGTTTTATTTTGATAGAATATAAAGAAACTGAGGAGAGAAAGATAGGAAGACACCTGCAAGCCTGCTTGACCACTCGTGAAGCATCCTCCCTGTAGGTGGGAAGATGGAGAGCTTGAACCCGGGTCGGGAAGCTTGGTACTATGTGTCTCAACCAGGTGTGCTACCGTCCGGCCCCCTGTGTCTCTATAAAACAAACAAGAACAGAGTGGGCCAAGAGTAGTAAAACTTCAATGCTGGCCAAAATAAAAACCAAAATAAAATAAAAGTGAGACAGTTGCATAGGTCTTTGTCACACATTAATGAGACAATGAGAGGTTGTCTGCCGAGGCTCAGTAGAGAATGCGCCACAAACTGAGTGGGAACCAGTTACAAAAGGTCCTTGGTATGAAACAATACTTTTTTTCTTGGAGGGGATACTGGAACCCCCCAGACTCATACAATTTTAGTACTCCAGGACAATCTTTTCAGTTATAAAGGCAGAAAAATAGAAAGTGAGAGAGAAAGAGACATAAAAAAAGAGAAAAGAGAGGACAGGAGAGGAGGAGAGAAGAGAGATAAAGAGAGGAAAGGAGAAGAGAGGAGAGGAGAGGAGAAGAGGGGAGAGGAGAGAAGAGGAGAGGAGAGGAGAGGAGAGGAGAGGAGAGGAGAGGAGAGGAGAGGAGAGGAGAGGAGAGGAGAGGAGAGGAGAGGAGAGGAGAGGAGAGGAGAGGAGAGGAGAGGAGAAGAGAGGGTGTGGTATTGCACCAGAGCAAAAGACTCTGGGGCAGGAGAGACAGAAGAGAGTTTTGTGGTCCTGGTGCATAATGAACAGAACCCATGTGTCAGTAACTGCACTGAAAAGCATTAACCCCCCTCAATAAAGAGATAAAAAATACAGAGAGGAGCTGGGTAGTTGCATACCTGGTTGATCGTACATGTTGCAATGCATAAGGACCCAGTTTTGAGCCCCCGTTCCTCGCCTACAGGGAGAAAGCTTTGTGAGTGGTGAAGTAGTATGGTAGGTGTCTCTCTGTCTCTCTCCCTCTCAATTTCTATCCAATAAATATCTAAAGATTAAAAAAAAAATACACAGATAAGTTGCATGGGCCTTAGTCCACTATTCTTCATTGCCGGGCTAGCTTTGCGGGTGGGAGACAGATGACCAGGGACTCATGGCTGAGCTGGACACAGTTCAATCTTTATTGATGAGTGGGGATGCAGTGCAATCAATCAATATCTCTCTTCATTAGAAAATCCTGTCCTTTCTATCTCCTGAGGCGGAAGTGTCAGGTCTGAAGAGGATGTACATAGGATGGGGGGTGGGGAGAAGGAAAAAGCGTGTGAACCAGTGGGGATTAAGCCAGTGCCCTGTAGGCAGGGCGGGTCTCAGGTAAAACAGTGATTATGTAAATAGACCACAGCATTAAGCAATGCAACAGAAGGGGTCTTAGAAGCAGAATTAGAAGCAGACCAACACTTCATCATACCTAGCTGTCTATATCACATGACTATCAGGAGGATTGGATTACATTTTTATTTAGTTTTGCCTTCAGGGTTATTTCTGGAGCTTAGTGCCTGCACTAGGAATCCACTGCCCCTGGTGGCCATTTTTCCCATTTTTGTTGCCCTTGTTGTTATGGTTATTGTTGTTATTGCTGCTGCTGCTGCTGTTGTTGGATAGGACAGAGAGAAATCGAAAGAGAAGGAGGAGACAGAGAGAAAGATAGACATCTGCAGACCTGCTTCACCACTTGTGAAGTGACCGCCTTGTAGGTGGGGAGCCAGGGGCTTGAATCAGGATCCTTGCTTGGGTCCTTACGCTTTGCACCATGTGCGCTTAACCCACTGTGCTACTTACTACCTGGCCCCCTGAATTGCAATTTTTATAAGTGAAAACATGGTATAATGTTCATGTCCAGGTATTTAGAGAGATGAACTTACTTTGTTTTGTTTACTGAAGTCAGTGCATAGCTCCAGTTTAGAAGATCAAATCCACTGTGGTTTAAAAAAAAAAAAGTCTTTCCCTGTTTGCAGAGTTGACAGGAAACTGTCTCTTGAATAGTTGTCAGTTCTATGTCTCAGTCTTAGGGAATAGGACAATTTGGGGATAGGAGCAGCATCCAACCATCCCAGTGGTTTCCCTTGATTCCATCATGCCTGCTGAGTTCTCCTTTGACTTTTAATCATCTGAATTCAAAGACTCAGATTATCAGAGCTTGAAGGAAAGCCAGGGTGTTCGTCCTGAGTGGAAATGCCTTTTCCAGAGAGTGCAGTGAAATGCTTATCTGCCTTGTGATTTGCCTCTGCTCTTTCTTTTTGCAAACACATTCAAATGGAAACCCTACATCTAAATGAAACTGAATGTATGACTAGTCAGGGAGAGTTAACTGAGATGGCAAGTCTAGCGAAATTACCCACCACGTTCACCTCCGAGAAACTATGGAGCTAGCGTGAGAATCCAAACTACCGACAGCAAAGAAATTGTTTTCAGTTTTATTGTATCATTGTTCTTGGAGGGGAGTTTACTGGATTCATTTTTGAAACACAGTGCTTAGAGTCTGTGAGAGAACGTTCTTATTTGTGCTACAATCTATAGTGAAAAAAATTAATTCCACTACTAATGTATTTATTATTAGTTTGTTGGATCTCTACTCAGCCATAGGAGGTAACAATGTCCCCCTCTCTCCTGGAGGAGGTGGAAACCTTAGATAATTGATTAGGAATAAGTTCACTACAAAAGTAATTTTATAAAATCTTTTTGTATTATCTTTATTTATATATTGGGTAGAGACAGCTAGAAATTGAGAGGGAAAGGAATGATAGAGAGAGGGAGAGAGACAGAGAGATGCCTGCAACCCTGATTCACCATTCACAAAGCTTTCTCCCTGCAAGTGGGGCTGGGGGCTTGAATCTGGGTCCTTGCGCATTGTAACATGTGCACTCAACCAGATGCACTACCACCCAATTTTATGTATCTAGATAGAAACAATTCAGGACAAAGTGCTACTTGGGGGATTCTTCTGAATTCATCATACAAATGGGTTGTACCTGTATCCAGTCAACTAGTGAGATATCAGATCTTTTTGACTCTAATTAACCCGGCTAATAAGTAGTTCAATATGCTTTAATGCCAGAGCCCAAAGTTTTGTGTTATTTCTGAGCTCTGAGGTTTTCTCTGCCTCTCTATCTGATAGAGATTACAATTAGAATGGCCAAGAAGAAATGTTCTCAGAAGCTTTCTGAGCTTGACCTAACCTAGTCTTTTGTTAAGAAGGAGCCATCATGCACCAGGTTAAGTGCACATAGCATGAAATGCAAGGATCTGAGTTTGAGCTCCCAGCAGGGCAGTGGGGATCCTTCACAATCATCAAAGCAGGTATGCAGGCCTCTATCTGTCTGTCTGTCTGTCTGTCTATCTTTCTATCTATCTATCTATCTATCTATCATCTATCTATCTGTCATCTGTCTCCCCCTCCTTTTCCTATTTCTCTCTGTCCCATCCAATAAAATGGAAAAAATGACTGCCAGGAGCAATGGATTTGTAGGGCCAGCACCAAGCCCCAGTGATAATTCTGGAGGCAAGATAAATAAATAAATAGTATAAATAAATAAATAGGAAGAATCAATCAGGCTTAAGCAATCCTGCTCTTCCAATCCTGCCACATTTTTTTCTAACTTCTCTCTTTGATGAGCTTCCTAGTCAAACCCTACCACAGGCCCGACAACCCCACCCCCACCATGCTAGGGCTCAGAATGATGTGTGCCCCCAGGTCACATCATCTGACCCTCTCCCCTCCCAGGCTCTCTTGCTTTCACTTGTAAAACCATCATTTCCTTTGGAACCGCTGACCTTCACTAGGTAAGGCAACATACTTAGCAGTCTAACAGGACAAATTCAACCTCTATTAAGAATGAACCCAGAAGAATGGTCCAACTGTAAAGGCAGTCTTTGAGAACTATAAAATATGGGGAAATCTCTTTTCCACTTCTTTCTCTCCTGAATTAACAGGAGAGGAGTGGTTAGAGTGACATCTGGGTGACTTAAAGCAGTAATAAAGGTCTGTAGTTGACTTTGACAAAGTCAGATGTGGGTTAAGTGACCCTGCTCCTTCTCACAACCTCAAGATTGCCCTCGTGTGGGAAGACAGAGTGAAAGGACCACATGAGACATTGTATGGGATGACTTAGAACAGACATTTTGTTTGCTTTTGTGTTCTCAGTTGTAGTTGTAGCGCAAGCCTGACAGCTAGAGAACACTCAGCAATTGTTTGTTGAATGACAAACACAAAGACGGTGAGTGAACACATGACCCAGTGCATAGGTAGAATGGAAGATTGGAGAGGTGTGAGGATTTGGGTTTAGACCCTGATACTGCATGTTCCAAAATGATGCTATGATTCGTCTCCTTTCTCTCCTCCTCCACCTCCTCTCCTCCTCCTTTTTCTCCTCCTTCTTCCCCTCCTCTTCTTTCTTCTCTTTCTCCTTCTCTTCCTCCTCCTCCTTCTTCTTCCCCTACTTTTCCCTTTTATTCTTCTCCTCCTAATTCCTCTTCTTCTTCTTCTTCTTCTTCTTCTTCTTCTTCTTCTTCTCTCTCTCTCCTCCTTATGATTAATAATTTTAATTAAAAGAAATAAACAAAAATATAGGGAGGGTAAAGTCAAGTCCAATTATTAGGAACCCGGATATCCTTTTACATTGTCTACTATTTCAAGTGAAAAGATTATAGACTCTAATTAAATCTGAGTCAGACTCCCCTAGACCTATCACTCTCTTCCTACATACAAATTTTATTTTATTTTATTTTTTACATATTTATTTATTTATTCCCTTTTGTTGCCCTTGTTGTTTTTATTGACATCGTCATTGTTGGATAGGACAGAGAGAAATGGAGAGAGGAGGGGAAGACAGAGAGGGGGAGAGAAAGACAGACACCTGCAGACCTGCTTCACTGCCTGTGAAGCGACTCCCCTGCAGGTGGGGAGCCGGGGGCTCGAACCGAGATCCTTATGCCGGTCCTTGTGCTTTGCGCCACCTGCGCTTAACCCGCTGCGCTACCGCCTTACTCCCTACAAACTTTTATTAACATGTGACAGGGAGAGAGACACAGAGAAAGAAATAAAGTCTCATGCCAGCACATACAATAAATACTAGTAACAGGTAGTTTTAATTACAGTGTGTTGTTTTCGACGGGTTATGTTGTTTTCGCCGCGCTGGCTTCACAGGCGGGTAACCAGAGACTCATGGTTGAGCTGTAGGCAGTATCTCTTTATTCATGCAGGACGCAGCACAATCTAAGACGAGCTAAACTAAACTCAAGTACCCTAAAACTCACAATGCTGTCTTTATATATACTTGCCAAGTAGGGTGGAAACAGGATGTGACATAGAGAGGGTGGAGAGAAAAGTGACTGGTGAAAATCAGAGTGTGACAAGGAGGGGGCAGAGCAGGCGAGAATCCTATCACTGAACCACCAATGCCCTGGAGTGCTTTATGTAAATGTAAAAGTGATTTATGTAAATAGACCAAAGCTTTGAATGGGATTAAATCTATCCCTATATAGGCATATGGTTAAGCAGAAGCCAGGGGGAGCTGGCATACTATCCAACAACAGTGGCTTGGTCTGAGATCTAGGAGTGTGATGCCTCCTATACTATTTATTTTTCTCAGTATTGTTTTGGTGATTCTAAGTATTTTCTGGTTCCATATAAATGTCAGTAATTTTGTTCTATTCTCTTAAATAAAATTAGTGGGACCTTGATAGATATTGTAGTAAATTTGTGTATGGCTCTGGGTAGAATGTTCATTTTGATGATGTTATTTCTTGAAACCCATGAGCATGGAATATCTTTCTACTTCTTTGTATCTTTTTTCTATTTCCTTGAATATTGACTCAAGAGTTTTCAGGATACATATCTTTCACTTCTTTAGTTAGGTTTATTCCTAGATATTTTTATTTATTTTGCTGCTATAGTGAACGGGGGTGTTTTTTTATATTTTATTCTTCCAATTTACTATTTGTGTAAAGGAATCCCACTTATTTCTGTATGTTAATTTTTATATTTATTTTATTTATTTATTCCCTTTTATTGCCCTTGTTGTTTTATTGTTGTAGTTATTATTGTTGTTGTTGTTGGATAGGACAGAGAGAAATGGAGAGAGGGAGGGGAAGACAGAGAGGAGGAGAGAAAGATAGACACCTGCAGACCTGCTTCACCGCCTGTGAAGCGACTCCCCTGCAGGTGGGGAGCCGGGGTTCGAACCGGGATCCTTATGCCGGTCCTTGTGCTTTGCGCCACCTGCGCTTAGCCCGCTGCACTACAGCCCGACTCGTTAATTTTTATCCTGACACCTTACTATATTACCTGGCAATTTCCAGAACTTTATACTTAATTCTTTAGGTTTTTCTATGTATGCTATCGTAACATCTGCAAATAGTGAGAGTTTGACTTCTTCTCTTCCAATCTGTATCCCTTTAATTCCTTTCTCTTTCTTGATTGCTATGACGAGAACTTCTAATACTATGTTGAAGAGTAATGGTGATAATAAACAGCCCTGTCCAGTCCCTGATCTGAGGGGAAATGCTCTTAGCTTCTGCCCATTGAATATGATGTTGACTGTAGGCTTTCTGCATATGAACTCCACTGTCTTAAGGAATTTTCCATCTATTCCCATTTTTTGTAGTGTTTTGATCATGAAGGGATGTTGGACTTTGTCAAAGACTTTCTCTGTGCCTGTTGAAATAATTAGGTGGTGTTGGTGTTGCTTTTATTGATGTGAATAACATTGATTTATTGATATATACATTGAACCAAACTTGCATCTTGTGGTAAATCCCACTTGGTCATGATGAAAAAAAAATCCGTTTAATATATTGCTGTATCTGGTTGGTTAGGGTCTTGTTCAGTATTTTAGAATCTATATTTATCAGATATATTGGTCTATAGTATTTGTTTGTTTGTTTGTTTTTGTTTTCTGACCCTGTCTGCTTTTGATATCAGAATGATGTTAAAAATTCTCAAATCTTGCACCATGTGCGCTTTAACCCACTGTGCTACTGCCTGACTACCAAATTCTCAAATCTTAATCCTTGCCTCACTATCGCTGAAAGAAGGAAAAATCTTGGGTGGGATTATTTAGGAAGATAGATGCATATTGGATAACTCCACATGCAGGTGAAACCTGGGAGACAGAGCTACAAAGGGAGAAGACAAGATGTAACCTAGACTGGAACGGTGTACTGCACCACAGCAGGAGTAGGAGGAGGGTCTAGGGGAAGAGGGTTTCTGGAGGCCTCGTTGGGGTGGGAGCAGAAACCTACTATACAAACCTGAGAAACCAAACACATATATATATAAACATTGTGCTGTAATTCATTACTCTCCCCATAATAAAATGCCACAGCATTGCTTATTATAAGTAATCAACTAAAAGAAACAGGAATCAATACTATTTATTCTAGCAGCAAATAGAAGTTGGTCTCTGGGAGTAAACATAATGAAGAAGGTAAAAGGCTTGTCCGCTGGCAATTATGAAGAGACACTGTTCAGGAAGGCCCAGTGACCCAGCCAGAGTCTCCTGACTGGCTCTTGGCAATAGATCTCTTGTCCATACCTTCTTAGAATTGCTCAAGGTAAAGCTTTGCATCAGACATGCTCTAGACCAATTCCTAGAGACCTCCTTGACTCATCACCACCTTTTTTCTCATTTCCGTACTAAAATAATGCCTCAATGACATTTCTCCAGCATTTTCTAGACACACAGTGTGTAGTTTGTATACTGATGGCATAGTCCTCAACTCTACATGCTCCATGCTTTCCCTCACAAATATGCATAATGTTCCTTTGAAGACTCCACAAAATGTATAGATGGTTATGCCATTCTAATTATTTTGTTAAGCTAGACTCCTCCCCTCTTTGAAGCCTATACTAAGCCGATACTATTAGCCTCTATTAATAAAGCACAGAGTAGTCTGACTTGTTTCCCAATTTGTAAGTTGTTTGCAGGAAATTCATTGCTCCAAACTGACTATTTTGCAGATAGAAAGAGAGGGATTGTGAGAGAGGCCAAGATATTATAGTGCCAAGGTATCCTCTTTTGAATGGGGAACTGGGCTTGAACCTGGGTAGTGTTCATTCCAAAAGAGATATGCTATGCATGTGAGCCATCTTCCTGGCCCAAATCCTTCTTGTTTTCTAGCTGTTTCTGCAATTTGGGGTGTGTGTGTGGGGGGGGGGGGGCACATTCATTATTATCATGCTTGTTTATTTTACCAAGAATGACATGCTTGGTATCCAAAAATCTCCCTGTCCTATATTCAGCCATCTTTTCCTTTCACCTGGACTCTGCAGGTGTTCTGAAAGACCAGCCTTGTCTCCACATGGCTGTACATGTATGACACCTAGCCACCAGTTTCCTTCGTAACGTAGAGGTTATGAGCACCGGTATCTGTTTAGAGCCCACATATATGTGTTCAGTCCCTGGCCAGTGTCCTTCTCTGTAAATACTCCTTTTCTCGCTCTCCCCCTTTGATAATTTAGCACAGATACCACCCTCATTGGTTGCTGCCCTTCTTTTGAAATCCCCCATGGAGAACTTGGAAGATTTTCATTTTTCATTTTGTTATTCGTGCTCTGTTCCATGACTGCAAGATTGCAATGTATGACTCCACACGACACCCACCACCAATGTTCTGTGTCCTCACCCTCCCACTTACTGAAGAGCACCATCAGAGTTCTCACAAGACCTACAGTTTGCTTATGTCTGTTTTGTTTGGATTTGTTTGTTTGTTTTTGACAAGTTCCTGAGCCAGATCTGTAGAGTTGACATATAAGTGAAACCATCTGCCATTTTCTTTCTTCTCTTTACTTATTTCACTAAGCAAAACTGCCTGCAGTTCCTTTAGAGGACTCTTAATAGGACATTCTGAGAGCTGGTTATATGGCATGTTCACCAACCCAGTGCTGACCGGCAAAGTCAGTCTTACATATAGACCTGCATTTTAGACCTATCAAAACCACATGGGAACATTTATAGGATGCTCTAAATATGTTGGTTTCAACCCATACAAATGCTCTGACTACTTCTCAACTCTCTAGTATTAAAGCTATAGAAAATAAATTCCAGTGGATGTATATAAGTTCCAGTAAGGTAGTATTTAGAGAATCAGGAAATAGCCCAGATTTGGCATAAGAATTATAGTTTGTTGGGGACCAGGTGGTGGTGCACCTGACTGAGCGCATATGGTACAATGCCCAAGGGCCCAGGTTCAAGACCCAGTCCTCACCTATATAGAGCGAAAGCTTCACAGATGGGAAAGCAGGTCTGCAGGTGTCTCTCTGTCACTCTCCAACTCTATCTCCCTCTTCCTTTCAATTTCTGGCTGTCTCTATCAAGAAGATAAAAATAATAAAAAATAAAGATAACCTATTTATTACTCAGTTGTTCCCTGAAATTCACAAGGCCTGCTGGGAGCAATGCTTTCTGGCTTATGGGGAAATAGGCTAGCAGAGACTCTTCCAGAGAAGGGTAACACATTATGGGCCAAACAAGTAAATAGAACAGTATTTGCTATCTTACTTCCTACTGGTGCTATATAGCCCAGGATTTCATTTACTTTATTTTATTAGTGGTTTCATAATGATCAACAAGGCTGACTTCAGTTCTTTCTCAGCCACGTGCATCTGGGAGGAGAGAGCTTCCTGAGGGGTGAAGTGATACACCTGGTGTCTCTCTGTCTCTGCCCCTCTCTTGAGTTCCCCATTGTCTCTCAGTTTCTCTGTCTTGACCCAACAAATAGATAATAAATAAAATATTAAAAGAAAGGATTTAGGAAAGGTGAAAATATTTTACCCAGATATTTTTAGATCATTTGTAGATAAACTCAGTTTGAAACAGTAATGGAATGGGGGGGGGGCAGGCTGTGCCAGCACTGGTTCAGTGCTGATATTACAGTGTGCGAGGACCCGGGTTCAAGCCCCTTATCCCCACCTGCATGGGGAAAGCTTCACAAGTGAGGAAGTAGGGCTGTGGGTGTCTCTCTATCACTTTCCCTCTTTATCTCACCCTACTATCTCAATTTGTCTCTGTCTCTATCCAGTAATAAATACCAATAAAAAAGTGTTCACTAAAAAGAGTGATAAAAAACAATATCAATGTTTATTGATATTGACTTTGTAGAAATAGCCATTTACATTTTTTAAAATTTTTTTTAAATTTTATTTATTTATTCCCTTTTCTTGCCCTTGTTGTTTTATTGTTGTAGTTATTATTGTTGTTGTTGTTGGATAGGACAGAGAGAAATGGAGAGAGGAGGGGAAGACAGAGAGGAGGAGAGAAAGACAGACACCTGCAGACCTGCTTCACTGCCTGTGAAGCGACTCCCCTGCAGGTGGGGAGCCGGGGTTCGAAGCGGGATCCTTATGCTGGTCCTTGTGCTTTGCGCCACCTGTGCTTAACCCACTGCGCTACAGCCCGACTCCCAGCCATTTACATTTTAAGATCTTGTGTCTCAAACTGAACATAGGAACTCATAAATAGAATACTTTTTTAAAATAAAAAAGAAGTGAAAAACTTAAAAAATAAAGATAATAAAATATTTTTTTAAGTTTTTTAAAAAATTATAGTTTTCTGAGTCCCAGACATAGTTATATTCCATTATAGTTAGGATTATGGCAAAATATGTAAGGTTTCTAAAATTATAACAGGAATTTTTGTTGCCATTTTGATACATATTTTTTCCCTGTGTTTTAAACTCAATCATAGTAACATGGTAGTTCTTCTGATGACAGGGAATTCTCAACTAGAGTCTCATCTTTCAGACATACTCATATTTCAGCCTAGCTATATAGATGTATAGACAAGAGAGTTAACATTGATATGCGGTATTATGTACATATGTAAAACCACAAACTGTGTTTTTGTTGTTGTTCTCAAGCAAGAAAGTTGGTGATCAAGACACTAGAGATTAAAAATCCTATTTCTCATTATAATCACTGTTTCACTCACTTAGCATACAGAGTGACATTTTAAAGCTACAAATTAGATGATGGCACTTAATTATAGAGTACCATTGCTCTTTATCATTCTGTAAATTTCTCATTGCATTACTAGAAATCAGCGTGTGTGTATCTAATACCTTAAGTTCACCACTAAAAATCCATCCTTCTTAGTTTGTACTATTTTGTTTATATTTGGTAGGACAGAGAGGAACAGAGAGGTGATGGGGACATAGAGAGGGAGAGAGAAAGATATCAGACCTGACTCCCCATTCCTGAAGCTCCCTCCCTGCATGTAGGAACCTGGGGCTAGAACCTGGGTCCTTGCACATGATAATATGTGCATCAACTCATGGTTCCTCCTCTACCTGCATCCTTTTTTTTTTTTTATGTCTCATACCTACCCTCTGAGTATTAGTAATTTAACAGATTTGCAAGCTTGTAAGATAATAGAGGTATAATTCCATACAGTTCCCTTCACTAGAATTCTGTGTTTCCCTATTATGTTCCCCTTTGGGTGTATGGACTCAATATCTTGATGGGGTGCAGAAGGTGGAAGGTCTGGCTTCTGTAGTTGCTTCTCCACTGGACACGGGCGTTGGCAGGTGGATCCATACTCCCAGCCTGTTTCCATCTTTCCCTAGTGGGGCAGAGCTCTGGGGAGATGGGGTTCGAGGACACATCGGAGAGGTCATCTGCCCATAGAGGTCAGGATGGAATCATGGTAGCATCTGGCTCCAGTTCCAGCCCTCTCCACCCTTGTAGCTGTGATTGAATAAATTACTAATCATGTGATTTTGTTCAATCTCTAGCCCCGCTTTTTTCTCCTTCTTACACACGAAATAGGAATCTGGTGACTCAAAGTTCCAACTTTCTGACATCCTAGTTGTTTTCTGTTTGCTTGTTTGTTGCAGTAGCAGCCACCATCTTGAACTATCTAAGGGTCACCATGAGTAAATCTGCTTCTCATTATTATGAACTTGGCCATGATGCCAGGAGCCCACCATCCCTAACAAAGACTTTCCTGTCACTCAGGAAATCTGAAGTGTCTTGAAGAGATATTTCGGGAACTTGGGGAAGACAACAGATAACTATGAATTCTACAGAAACCTTTTGACTTGTTTGTTCACGTTAACTCTGTCCTCATCCCCAGCAGTGGATGGGGAATTGCACAGAGAGCAGAGGGGGGTATATGGAGGTAGTGATGTTGTCATGAGTGGCTTGGAGGGGAAGAGAGGATTGAATCAGGAAGAAAAATGGGGCAATATGTCTACATGTAGACATATCATTGTAAAGATGATGGATGGCCCATGTGGAGGCTTGCAGCAGGGTGACTGAAGATTCAGAACTTGGTGGTATGAATGGAGTGGATTTATACCTCTGTTGATATGTCATTTTGTGAATCGATATTAAATCACTAATAAAAGTTTAAAAAAAGAAAAAAAGAAATTGCACAGAGAGCTACTAATGTTCAGAGTAGTGACTGCCACACTGAGCCATTCAAATGTGTATTCCTTAAAGGAATAGGCATGGTGAAATAACCACAAAAGACTGAAGTAAGCATTTCAGATTAACAATGGAGACAGTACTGTGAGACACTCATGACAAATTGCAGGAAATTTGCTTCAACAATAATTGCTATAGGAGACCAAAGGGGAAGGATCGCTTGACTTATATGCACAACTATTTTTTTTAACCTCAACAAGGCTTTTGCACATCTATTCATCCGAACTAGATGAAAACTTTTATTCTTTTGTATACCTTGAAAATCCCTTGAATCCGATGATTATCTTCAAATTAAGGATTAAAAAAAGAAAAGCCACGTTTTTTTTTCTGAAGTTTTCCTGTGTTCGCTGGCATTTCTAAATTAAGTTGCACATGAAGTATTACAATTATGCAAGTCATTGTTTAGTCTAAATTAAATTAACCACCCGGCCCCTCAGAGATCTGAGTAGATTCTTTGTCACTTTTGTTTATCCCTGTCTCAAGATTATTACCAACAAAATTACAATCAGTCAGTACTTCCAGCCTATTGTTAGGGTACGAAGCTCTAAACTACCTCACTCTGGCATAATGGAAACTGTGTTCCAGTCCACCTATTTCATGATATCCACTAGGCTTTTCATAAAGCTTCTTTTCACAAGTCTAAATACATGCAGGCCTTGGAAACTCAGGACCTTGACTGAAGAAAACTTTGAAAGCAGGCTCTCCTGAAACTCCTGACAGGTCTGTTGTTGGAATTTCCCTACTATACAAACTGCCAAGGCCTGCACATTGAATCAATTAAAGTAGGATGGTGAGTTTACTGCAAAACATTTTACCTGCAAGTTGGGAAACTCAAGGCTTTTGGGGGGAAAAAGCAGTCACCCCTAAATATGTTTATGTTGAAAGACTGATTTCATGGGAGGGATTGTGGGGTTTAGGTAGAGAATGCTTTTGAACAAAAGACACAAGATGCAAAGGATATATAGAAAGAAAAATTCTGGGCCCGGGTGGTGGCACACCTGGATGAGCACACATGTTACAGTATGCAAGGACCCAGGTTCAAGCCCCTGGTCCCCGCCTGCCAGGGGAAAGCTTTGTGAGTGGTGAAGCAGGTCTACAGGCATCTCTTGTATCTCTCACTCTCTATCATTCCCTTCCTTCTTGATTTCTGGCTGTCTCTAGCCAATAAATAAATAAAGATAACAAAAAAAAAAAACAAATATATAAAGAAGAGTTTTAAGACTATTATCTCAGATGAATACAGAACTTAAGTCTTTTTTTTTTTGGTTGAATTCTGCTTTTTTATGTTAATGTTTCTATCTAACCCTCCCTTTCCTCTCCCCCAAACTCTTCTGATTAGTGAAGCTGTTTAAAATCATGTCTGCCATGATGGGCCTAGACCCTGAATAAATCCCTCTCTCCATTGTTACCGGTCATCTCTATCAGGATCAACAAAACAGACCCGTTTGTGGACCCCCATAGGACCTTGCCCTCAAGGTGGGTCAACAATGGTAGAAAATGTTCCATCCTCCAAAGGGAGCCTGGACAACATACTCTATGCTACACATGAGAAAGATGGGTCCTGATATTGGGACAGCTGGAACGTTCCAGATCATGACCACAGAATGTGAGCTCAGATCTACAGGGATGCAGAGGTCACATAGGCTCCTAAGCTGAATATGGGCCCCAGATCAGATCAAATCGATGGGGTTTACAGTCAACAATATTTAGACACCTTTCCCATATTAGGGAGCTACTCTCTTCTTTGATCCAGCTTTCTAATCCTTTTTCCAGCCATGGCATCATCTCCCCAAACAATAACTTGCATCCACCTACACATCAGATTTCAGGCTCAGGGGAAAAAATAAAAAATCTAGTATAGCCACAGGCCCTTTGGAATATAACTAAAATATGTCTACTAGCTATCTAGAAAATGGAGTTCCCCCTCCCCCAACTCTTTATCTGCACTACTCCAGCCTTTAGGTTCATGATTAGTCAACAGTTTGTTTGGCTTTGTATGTTAACTCTCTTTTTAGCCACCAGGTTCCAGATACTAGCATGATGCCAACCAGACTTCCCTGGACAGACAACCCCACCAGTGTGTCCTGGAGCTCAGCTTCCCCAGAGCCCCACCCCACTAGGGAAAGAGAGAGACAGGCTGGGAGTATGAATCAACCTGTCAAAGTCCATGTCCAGTGGGGAAGCAATTACAGAAGCCAGACCTTCCACCTTCTGCATCCTACAATGACCCTGGGTCCACACTCCCAGAGGGTTAAAGAATAGGAAAGCTATCAGGGGAGGGGGTGGGATACAGAGTTATGATAGGAATTGTGTGGAGTTGTACCCCTCTTATCCTATGGTTTTGTCAGTGTTTCCTTTTTATAAATAAAATAAAATAATGTCTGCAGGGACAGAGGCTTATCTCATCCTGGTGCCTGATGGTGGAGGCGGACCTAAGCTGGGGATGAGAGTGTTTTAGAGAAAACTGAGACATTTTACACATACATCAACAACTGTATTTACTGTAAACCATTAACTCCCCCGATTAATAAGTGATAATAATAAATAAATAATCATGTCAAACATCACAGGAAGAGTTATGCAGAATGCCTGGGCCTCTCCTTTTGCCTTTTCTTTTATGAATAACACTGTAGTTTGTGTGTGTATTTGTCCGATCCAGCAGGAGCCAGAGTGATTCTTTCTGGTCCCAGAGGAGCAGTGAGTTTCAAGTTCTAGTTGCTCACAAAAGGAGTAAATTATATGGCACAAATACAGAAGGGATTTAATTCATATGACTGGTTGCCTGGTGGGTTTCTTTTTCTTTCTTTGGATCAGTTACGCCTGAGTCCAATGAGCCACCCCATCCACAGGGCTCATGTGCAGACTTCGCGTGGAAGGATGGGCCTGTGTTCTGGCTGGTGTCTGTGAAGAGCTTTGATCTCTGTGAAGTTGGAGTGAGCGTATTTTTTGTTGATTACAGTATATAGTTGCACACTGCACCCACCACCAGAGTCCTGTATCTCCACCCTCCAACAGAGATAACCACCAGAGTTCTCATAAATAAATATGGATCGACCTGTCAACACCCATGTTCAGCTGGGAAGCAATGACAGAAGCCAGACCTTCCACCTTCTGCACCCCCCAATGACCCTGGGTCCATACTCCCAGAGGGATAAAGAATAGGAAAGCTGTCAAGGGAAGGGATGGGTTACGGAGTTCTGGTGGTGGGAACTGTGTGGAGTTGTACCCCTCTTATCCTATGGCTTTGTCAGTGTTTCATTTTTTTATAAATAAAAAGAAAAATGAAACAGTTCGCTTGTTTCTGTTTCATTTTGTTGTTTTCAGGCTCATGTATATTGGATCTCTAGATTCCACATATGGCTGAAACCGTCACCTGTGGTTTGGTGAGTTTCTGCAGAAATCTTGGTCGTATTTGTTGAGTTTCCAGGTGATTTCTCTAGTTGATGAGGGGAGCAAAATGAGTCTGCTGTTACCCCATACCCACCTCTCCAAAAGTCCCTCAGTGGACATTTCATTTTTAACTTTATTTGTTATTAATAGTGTGTTACAAGATTGCAAGATCATAACATATAATTCCACACAAAACCCAACACCAAAGTCCTGTATCTCTATCCTCCCACCTCCCAGAGAGAACCACCAGAGTTCTTATAAGCCTTACAGTTTGCTTGCTTCTGTTTTGTTTGGATCTTTTGTTGTTGTTGTTTGTTTGTCTTTGGCATGTTCATGGGAAGCAGCTCTCTAGAGTCCGCATGTGAGTGAAACCACCTGGTTGTTGTCTTTCATCTCTACTTATTTCACTAAGCATCATCAACTCTGGCTCCATCCATTTTGTCCTAAAGGTCACATTATCATTTTTTTAATTGCAGAGTCGTATTCCATAGAATATATATCCCATAACTTCTTTATCCAGTCATCTGCTGATGAGCATTTAGGCTGGTTCCACTCTTTGGCTATTGTGAATAATGCAGCTGTGAACATAGGATGCATATGCCCCTTCAAATCAGTGTTTGAATGTCCATTGGAGGCATCCAAAGCTTTTTAAAACTTTATTTATTTATTTATTTAAGAAAGGAGACATTAACAAAACCATAGGATAGGAGGGGTACAACTCCACACAATTCCCACCACCAGATCTCCAGATCCCATCCCCTCCCCTGATAGCTTTCCCATTCTCTATCCCTCTGGGAGTATGGACCCAGGGTCATTATGGGATGCAGAAAGTGGGAGGTCTGGCTTCTGTAATTGCTTCTCCACTGAAAATGGGTGTTGACTGGTCAATCCATATTCCCAGCCTGTCTCTCTCTTTCCCTAGTAGGAAACATTGACTAAACCATAAGATAAGAGGGGTACAACTCCACAAAATTCTCACCACCCAAACTCTGTATCCCATCTTCTCCCCTGATAGCTTTCCTACTTGTTAACCCTCTGGGAGTATGGACCCAAGGTCATTGTGAGATGCAGAAGGTGGGAAGTCTGGCTTCTGTAATTGCTTC
Source organism: Erinaceus europaeus (assembly GCF_950295315.1). Lineage (NCBI taxonomy): Eukaryota > Metazoa > Chordata > Mammalia > Eulipotyphla > Erinaceidae > Erinaceus > Erinaceus europaeus. The sequence continues at coordinate 120,591,812 of NC_080169.1, forward strand.
CCCGCTGAACATGGACTTTGACAGGTTGATTCATACTCCCAGCCTGTCTCTCTCTTTCCCTAGTGGGGTGGGGCTCTGAGGAAGCAGAGCTCCAGGACATATTGGTGGGGTTGTCTGTCCAGGGAAGTCTGGTTGGCATCCTGTTAGCATCTGGAACCTGGTGGCTGGAAAGAGAGTTAACATACAAGGCCAAACAAATTGTTGATCAATCATGAACATAAAGGTTGGAATAGTTCAGATGAAGAGTTGGGGGGGGTCCTCCATTTTGTAGATAGCTATTTTAGCTGTATTCCAAAGTGCCTGTGACTATACTAATTTTTTCCCCTGAGCCTGAAATCTGATATACAGGTGGATCCAAGTTATTGTCTTAGACCTTATTTCTATCCCTCTTTAATAGAAATCTTATTCCACATTCATCTCCATGACCTCACACATGATTCCCTATTGTGGTTTACACCCTGAGTTCTTCCCACCTCAAGTAACCATATCCCCAGATCAGAAAATGAGAGAGATTGGGAGGGAGAAAAGATTTTGTTACTGCCCCTTGAGCAGGTATCTTAGTTCAGAGTTTCTCTGCTATGAAATTTAATGTATGGTCTACAAAGTTCACTATGAAAACAAAAGAGAAGAGCCCTTATTAAGAAAGCATGAGGAATTTCAAAATGGGGTACAAAGAACATTAAGTCAAGTTGGGAACCCTCTGTCATAGATTACACATCACATATGACCTGGAGACCTAGGCCAGGGATAAGGTTGACTTTTGAGTCTGGGCACCGTGGGGTCTTAACTGATATACAGGAATTGGCTCGGGGGGGGGGGTATAGGTCAACTCTTACACCATGTGTCTGGTGGTAATCAAGTTTGTAGGGAAGACCAACACAAGGGTTCACCTAGATGTCATTAACTGAGTGTCTCCAAAATGGGTCTGACCACAACAGTTCCTGGTCAGATTCTGATTCCCAGAATCTCTCCAAGAGGTGTTAATTCAGAATCTCTAGAGTGGAGGCCAAGGCACTGGTCTTGAGACATTTTCTAGAAGAGTTTTCTCTTTTTTAAATTTTTATTTATAAAAAGGGAACATTGACAAAAACCATAGAATAAAAGGAGTTCAACTCCACACAATTCCTGCTACCAGAACTCTTTATCCCTGACAGCTTTCCTATTCTTTATCCCTCTGGGAGTATAGGCCCAAGGTCATTATGGGGTGCAGAAGGTGGAAGGTTTGGCTTCTGTAATTGCTTCTCTGCTGAACATGGGTGTTGACAGGTTGATCCATACTCCCAGCCTGTCTCTCTCTTTCCCTGGTGGGGGGGCTCTATGGAAGCGGAGCTCCAGGACACATTGGTGGGGTCGTCTGTCCAGGGAAGGCCGTTTGGCGTCATGGTAGCATCTGGAACCTGGTGGCTGAAAAAAGAGTTAACATATAAAGCCAAACACATTGTTGACTAATCATGAACCTAAAGGCTAGAGTAGTGCAGATGAAGAGTTGGGGGTTAATTTCTCTAAGCAGACGGTACAATCATCACCTCAAACTGAGGAAGAATAGAGAGATAAGAAAAGGTAATTTTTAAAAATATTTTTCTATTTATTTATTTATTCCCTTTTGTTGTCCTTGTTGTTTTTTATTGTTTCAGTTATTATTGTTGTTCTTATTGATGTCATCATTGTTGGATAGGACAGAGAGAAATGGAGAGAGGAGGGGAAGACAGAGAGGGGGAGAGAAAGACTGACACCTGCAGACATGCTTAACCACCTGTGAAGCGACTCCCCTGCAGGTGGGGAGCCAGGGGCTTGTACCAGGATCCTTACATAAGTCCTTGCACTTTGCACCACATGCACTTAACCCGCTGCACTACCACCCAACTCCCACGAAGAGGTAATTTTACCGTTGAGGTGGTTCAGGGTATAGAAGCTTGAGCTGGATGACATAATCAGTAATGAACTAATTAAAGCCAAAGGTTCCCATGGAAAGTACATGCATGACAAATACAGATGCATTTCAATAAATGAATTAAGTGAAAAAAAATGAGATCTGACTTGCAGTAAGAAAAACAGACATATATTAAAACAAGAGCTCAAAGACTTCTGCAGACAATAAGCAGTTTGTGAACCAGAAAAGAAGAGGGAGTAGGTAATTTAGTGGAGGTTTCATTTAATTAAAGGATTTGACTTTCTTCTCATGTTTAGTGTCAGAGATGTGTGTTTAGGAAGTTTACTTTGATTTATTTTAAATCAAAAGAATGTGGCTAATAGAGACATTTGGACAATTCAATGTAGAGGTCATGAAAGGTCTACACAACAATGATAGAATTTGAATACACATTCAAAACTCATTCTTAGGCTCCCACGATAGAGCTGTTTCCTTGGAAGACTCTTTACTACTAGTCTACTCAGAAAAGCCTTTTCTAATTGTGTGAAATTTCTCTGGGAAAGACAGTAATTTAGCTTTTTTTTTTTAATGTGCAGTCATTAGTGACACTTGGCCAACATGACTGGTTTGCTTTATTTAAACGTGGTAACCACTGTGAACTGAGTCACAGCTCCCCCAAACACGGGTTGAAATTTTAACCCCCTCTCCATGGTGTCTGTGAGTGTGGTCTTATTTGGGAAAAGGGTCTTTGCAGATGGCAAAGTCACTCATCATGCACCACTGATTGACCCCTCACAAGCACTCATACCTTTACCCACTCTGAAGCAAATATTCCCACTTCCAATTTCTCTAAGCATTATGAATGCCACATAATGTCTAGTGTGTGATTATCTTGTATTATTTAAAAGGTATTTCTCAATTGACTACTTTACATAAATTGTATAGTTGTTCATTGGAATTATTACCACAGGAATTTGGTAACTTATGGCAGAATTAAAATAGCCCTTGAAGTCTTCAAAACATTAACATGAAAATCTCAATTATGTGACCCTAGCCAGTAATACTGCCCACCCTATTAATTCTGGCGGCCACTCTGCATATTAGCCAGTGTGTATGAATACCTTTTATGAAACAGGAGAATCTTTATGGGTTTGCCCTTTAGATGCAAGTCCTTTGGTTTCCTACATAAAATTCTTTTATTAATACGATTATTATTCTATCATGTGGAGTCTCTTCCAGCAAGTTCTCATTGGACAACAAATGGCCCAGGAGGACATCCGTGTAAAACATTATAAGTAAATAGAGTTTCTTCCTCAGCCCCCTATTCTTTCAACTTTAATTAAATGCGTTCCCTTTCATCACTGAAGAGCTTTCTGTTCTAACCTCTTAGCCTCATTCTTAATTCTAGTTTTGTCACTTTTAAACAGAACTCAGATTTTTCTCAAGTGTTTCAGACAGGAATGATAAGGTTCCTGAGGCCTCTCTCATCAGGCCATTGCTAGAAACTCTTGAATCGGCCATGATCTTCTTTGATAGCTGACCCAGAGAGCTTCGGAAGTGAGTGTATGCATGTCAAGGTGCTGACTTGCTGAGTCAGCATCCCCATGGAGATCAAGAGCTGCTATTCCACAAGTCCAGAGCCATACTCTGTACATGACGTTTTCCATTTCTGCACAAATGCTTTCTCTCCCCGCCTTTCTCTCAAATATGGAATGAACAGGTGGTCTGGGGGATGTCTTCAAGCTATGAGGTCTCAGATGCAGGAGACGCTGGGTGTATTTCCCAGTATTTGTATGGGGAGGGGAACGGCACAGAGACAGAGGTAGAGAAGTAGAGGATGTGACAGGGAAGCCTCAATCTAGTCTTGCTGACTTTGATGACAGAGAAAGGAACTCATTACAGTGTCTATAGGATAGAAAAGATAAGGAAAATGAATTCTGCACCAAAAAAAACCCTAAAAGCACAGCCCTGACGACTCCATGACCCTAGTCCCTTGAGGCCCTGGCCTGGCTAACAAAACTGTGCGAGTTATGGCTCATATACTCATCAGAATATTAATAAGTAATAAAAAAGTGATGATGGGGCCCGGTGGTGGTGCACCTGATTGAGCGCACATGTTGCAGTGCACAAGG
>NC_080169.1:120600813-120685813 GCF_950295315.1 Erinaceus europaeus
GAAATATAATCTGGGAAGATGGGATCAGAGTTGAAAGTAGAACTAGGAAACAGGATTAAGGCAGAGAGTTCCTTGCAAAATTGATGAAAATATATTTATAAAGGCAATTAACTGTTTACCACAACAATCTAACCCAGGGTTCATATCTATTCTTATTTAACACAGAAGCCTGTGCAGCCTCTAATCCTGTCAGTCTGAGCTCATAATCCATGGTCAGAGCTGGGCTGCACTCATTTCAGGACCAGTCATCCTTGAGTGTCAGAGAGTAGGATGACCCAGCCTCCCTTCAGAGACTCAACTTTTTTTTTTTGAAGCTCTTTCTGCTTTGTTGGACAGACTCCTCTTTTTGCTGCCCATCTTTGATAAAATTTTGGAATTATCACTTCCCTGGAGACCAGGAGACTAAGCTACACACTTTGCAGTCTCTGTGGAAAACATCCTTCATAAGTACCAACAGACTTTGAAAGAAAGGCCATGGTTGGTCTGTGGTCACAGGCACCTGTGTGTTTTATGGAGAGTTTGCGGATAGAATCACAGGCAATGAATCCTGAGCATTGTCTCTCTCTGTACGGTGAAAGGTAAATGCTCTGCTATCAATCGCTCTTCAGAGTGTGATAGTTCATGGAAATTTGAATCATCTTACTGGGGCAGGAGGGGAACTGGGTGTGTTTAACTGAGCCTTAGTAAAAAGTTTGTGCCCTTCAGAATCATGCAAAGGAAAAGCAACCTATGTATGTATGTGTTTCTTATAGCACGGATTTTAAATAAATACCAGCAGAGAAGACATAGCCTCTCACAAAAAAAGGAGGGGAGGGGCTTCTTTCATTCACTCTTGTGTTTTTGGGAGTTGTTTCTATTGTTTGCAGCCCTAGTTCACTTTTTCCCTTCTGTTTTATGGCATTCCATTCACAAGACTGGATGACACATTATTTGTATATCCTTAAGAAAATTTAGATTGCTTCCAGTATTTTTATTATTATTATGACAAGCATTACTCCTCTGAGAATGTCTTTACTGTTCCACTGTGGTTCCATGCAGACTTCTCTAAGGTAGCTGTGTCTAGGAGTAGAATTGCAGGGCTTGGAAATGGGTTTGACATTTCTAAAACATTCTGTCAATTTATACACTCAGGTGGGTTTCAGGAAGCTATTTTGGTTGAAATCACTCCACAATCTTCACTACTAACAATTTTCATTTTATCACTTGGGTCCTATCAACTGATGAAGATAAACTGATTTAATTCAGATTTTCCTTTCTGATGATGAACTAGAACCTAGTTGGACATTTCCTTGAGTATAAATAGCCCGTGTATATTTTTCACAAATATATACCGATTCCCATGACCAAATACTAATAGTTTATAACTTATATGCATTACCTATATGATCTTCTAATCTCTATTCTGTTTCTGTGTAGACTATATTTTGAGGTACAGATCCTAATTTTTTTTTTCCTCCAAGGTTATCTCTAGGGCTTGGTGCTGGCAGTACAAATCCACCACTCCTGGTGGCCACGTTTTCCATTTTATTGGATAGGACAGAGAGAAATTGAGAAAGGAGGGAGAGATGGAGAGGGGACGAGTATGACAAGGGAAGCAGACCTGCTTCAGCACTTGTGAAGAGTCCCTCCTTTAGGTGGGGGGGCAGGGAGCTCAGACCTGGATCCTTACGTGGGTCCTTGTACTTACTACTGGGTGTGCAACCACCCACCCACCCCCTAAATTGTTTTCAGCTAGGGACTCACACATGCGTGATTTCACTAATTCTGGGACGCTTTCTCATTGTTATAAGGAGACACAGAGAAAGTGAACTAGGTCATGGCAACAGTGTTCCTCTGGTGCTGTAGTATCTTCTCATGTGGTACCAAGGTTAGATTTACTGCGTCATGCAGAAGGCCAGGCACATAACCTGACAGTTGAGCTGTTGCTGCAGCCCACAGATTCTAACTTGTATGTAATAAATATTCGAGATCATCACTTTTCCTGCAGTTTATCAGTGGAGCACACATTTCAATGAGCGAAGACCCAGGTTTGAATCACAGTCCTCACCTGCAAGGGAAGCTTCACAAACAGTGAAGCAGTGATGCAGGTGTCTCTTTCTCTCTCCCTCTCTGTCTCCTTCTTCCCTCTAAATTTCTCTGTGTCTCTCCAAAAATAAATAAGAAAATAAATAAAATACATCAAAAATAAATTAAACCAAAAAGAAAGAAAGACTATCATTTTTTCTTCTCTTTACAATTTGCGTTTGTTTTTCCACAAAAAAATATTCTCTGGTGTGCTATATGTCACAGAAGATTGCTATTTTTTTTTCCTTCTGAAAGTATTAAACTATTTTTTTTAAATATGGAATGCTTAACAAATTTGCCTGTCATCCCTGCGCAAGGACCATGCTAATCTTCTCTGTAGCGTTCAAATTTTAGTGTATGTGCTGCCGAAGTGAGTACTTAAAATATTTTTTTTTATCTTTAGGCTGTTAATGAACACAGAACTTATTTATTATATAGTACAAGAGAAGAACCCAACTTCTTATTCTTGACATTGGAGCAACCAACTTTACTATTGCCGTACAGAGGAGAGACAAGACCCTTTCTCCACTAATTGGCACAACTTGTGTTCTTAATCACGGTCTGTTTAATCAGATTCACTTTGCTGGAGCAGTTTTTGAGTCACAAATAAATTGATCAGAGGGTCCAACAGTTTCCAGTGTAGATTCTGCTGCTGTAAACCAGCTGCTTCCTAGTCCTCCTCCTCTTCCTTCTCTTCCTCCTCCTCCTCTTCCTTCTCTTCTTCCTCCTCCTCCCCTCCTCCTCCCCCTCCTCATCTTCTCCTCCCTCAGCTCTTTCCCTTTCCCTGGCCCCTCCTCTCCCTCTTCTGCTTCTCCCCTCCTCCTTCTCCCCCCTCCTCTCTCCTCCCTCCTCCCTCCCCCTCCCTCCTTCTCTTCTCTCTCCTCCTCTTCCTCCTTCATTATCAACAAACATCAGGTTCTGCACGTGCACATTTTCTCCCAGGATGCTCCCTGGGAGAAAGTTAGCATGTGCTCTCTTGGACCCATTCAGACAGCCCTGTGACCTGTAGTCTTCGTCTTCTCCATCAAGTCCTCGTTCCTTAGTTCTCTTGGAACTGGAAACTTGTACCTCTACACCTCCGTGATCACAGCCCCCTACCTCTGATAACCACCAGTCTGACCTCTTTTTCTGGGAGTGGGCTTTTCTTTTAGATTGATGTGTGTGATCTCGCAAGATTTGTTTTCTTCTATTTAACTCACTGCACTGAATCCCAATGCCCTCAAGATTCCCTCTAGTTATCTCAAGTGGAAAGACCTCCGTACTTATTATTTTTGCTTGAGAGTTATTCCACGGTGTCCTGATGCCATATTTTCTATATCCACCCATCTGTCTACTGCACGTAGGGTATTCCCAGGTCTGGACTCTGGTAAATCAAGCCACCATGAACATGGTGTGGGCATTGCTATCTCTTCAACACGGTGGTTATATTTCCTTCGGGTATGTCCCCATTATTATTATTATGTTTTATAAATTTCTTCTTGTATGCATTATATTTCGCATAGACATGTGTGTATTTATCTAGTATCTTGTGAGTATTCCTTTATTTTGAAGGATCTGTATTTTTTTTTTTCTGAAGACCAGATCACTGTTCAGCTCTGGCTGATGGCAGTGCTGGAGAGAGAACCTGGGAGCTTGGAGGCTCAGACAGGAAAGTCTTCTGCAGAACCACTGTGCTGTCTCCCCAGCCCTGGAAATATTTTTTTGTTGTTGTTGGGGCGCTTGTCTCTGTGGCATTTCCCCATTGGTTTTCGACATCTTTTGTTATCTGGTGATTGTTGTTTAGTGGTGGTCAGGACTGATTGGTCCCAAGAAGTTGAGTTTGCTTCCACCAAGTGCTTTGGTGTATAATCTACGTCAAGTTTATGTGAGTTTCTTGAGTTGAGAGCTTTAGATATATTGGGCTATCAGAAAAATCATGACGCATAGTTTGCATAGAAAAAACAGAAAAGGGGGCCAGGCTGCGGTGCAGTTGGTCAAGCGCTCACATTACAGTGTGAAAGAATGCAGGTTCAAGCCCCTGATCCCCACCTGCAGGGGGAAAGCTTCACAAGTGGTGAAGCAGGGCTGCAGGTGTCTGTCTCTTTCCCTCTCTCCCGCCCCCTCCCCTCTCAATTTCTCTTTTTCTCTATCCAATCATAAATAAAAAATATTTTAAATAAATAAAAATAAAAACAGAAAAACATCATGACTTATGAAAACTCCATATAAGGGGCTAGAGGTTGGTGCATCTGGTTGAATGCACATGTTACAATGTACAAGGACCCAGATTCAAGCACCCAGTCCCAACCTGCAGGGAGTAAACTTTGTGAGTGGTGAAGCAGGGCTGCAGGTGTCTCTCTGTCTCTCTCCCTCTCTTTCACCACCTTCCCTCTCAATTTCTGGCTGTCTTTATCCCATAAATTAAAAATGATGGTAATAAAAAGATAAAAATAAAACTAATATATCTAATGACATAAATCCTAGGTTAAGTGAGGGCAGGTCTGCAGTTCTGAAATTTATGGAGGTGGGGGGAGTGTTTTCTTTAGGTTGGTTTACCAGTGCAGAGTTCTGACCAAACTAGATAACCTTCTTTTTAATTTTGTATTAGTGATTTAATAATGGTTAACAAAATTGTAAAATAACAGGGATATAAGTCCAGTCTTCCCCCCACCCAAGTTGCCTGTCCCATCCTCTCCATTGGAAGCTTTCCTATTCTTTATCTCTCTGGGAATATGGACCCAGGATCTTTATGGGGTGCAGAAGGTGGGAAGTCTGGCTTCTGTAATTGCTTCTCTGCTGGACATGGGTGTTTGCAGGTGGATCCACACCCCCAGCCTGTTTCTATCTTTCCCTAATGGGGTAGGGGCCTGGAAAGGTAAGGTTCCAGGACGCACTGATGAAGTCTTTTGGCCAGGAAAGTCAGGATGGAATCATAGTAGCATCTGAAACTTGGTGGCTGAAAGGCAGTAACATAGAAAGCAGGAGAAATTGTTTACTAAACAGGAAACCAAAGATAGGAACAGAGCAGATGAAACCAGAGATCTTCCGGTGGGAATAAACTAAGAACTCTATTCCAGGTATGTTCCAAGGGGCTCATGACTAGTAATTTCTGCCTAAGCCTGATATCTAGCATGCAGATGGGCTAAAATGTTGTCTGGGAAGACGGTGTCGGAGTTGAGAATAGGTAGGGCTAGAAAGTTGGATTAGGCAAAGCGCAAGGACTGGCATAAGGATCCCGGTTCAAGCCCCGGCTCCCCACCTGCAGGGGAGTCGCTTCACAGGCGGTGAAGCAGGTCTGCAGGTGTCTATCTTTCTCTCCTCCTCTCTGTCTTCCCCTCCTCTCTCCATTTATCTCTGTCCTATCCATCAACGACAACAACAATAAAACAACAAGGGCAACAAAAGGGAATAAATAAATATTAAAAAAGAAAAAAAAAAGAAAGTTGGATTAGGGCAGAAGACTGTGAGCTTACACTGACAGGGACTCAGAGGTCACACAGGCTCCTGTGATATATATATATACACACCCTAGGTCAGACGGATGGGGTAATCAGTTAATGGTATTTATATACTTTCCTCATGTTTGGGAGCTATTCCCTGCCCTACTTCAGCTTTCTAGCCATATTCTCAAACTAGATTGCTTATCAGCACTCCCCAACCCCAGTAGTCAGATGTATTTTCTTTTTTCTTCTTCTTAATTGAAATTATCTTTATTTATTTATTGTGTAGAAACAGCCAGAAATTGAGAGGGAAGGTGGTGATAGAGAGGGAGAGAGACAAAGAGATACCTGCAGCCCTGCTTCATCATCCGTGAAGTATTCTCCTCTGCAGGTGAGGACCAGGGGCTCAAACCCAGGTCCTTGTGCATTGTCATGTGTGTTCAACAAGGTACACCGTCACCCGTCCCCTCTTTTTCATCTTCTTCTTATTTTTCATGTCACCAAAGTTATCTCTGGGGCTCAATGCAGTTGAGCAGTTCCCAGCTGCCTTTTCTTATTACTTGATAGGACAGAGAGAAATTAAAAGAGTAAGGGAAGATAGAAAAGGGGAGACATCAGCAGACCAGCTTCACTGCTTCTGAACCCCCCCTCCACACACACACACACACACACACACACACACACACACACACGTACGGACAGGGGCTTGAACCTAGGGCCTTGTGCACTGTAATGTGTGTGCCTGACCTAGTGTGTCAATGCCCTGAATGCCCTTTCCATGTATTTTCTAATCCCAACCGTCACTGAAGATATTTTTTTCCTAGAATCAGAACCTATATTCTGTGGATTCCCTGGGAGGGCATTTACCCAGTCTGCAGGCAGGGATGTCAGGGGAATAATAATATAATAATAATAACAACAACAATCATCATTATTATAATAATAGTCTCAGAGCCTGGTGGGAGCTGAACCCCACGGAGACTCCAGGCAGCAAGTGTGAGAGGTAGACCTCGCAGTTCTCAGAGGTGATCACACAGGGTCTGCAGGTGAGAAGTCTGAGTGAAGAACTGATAGCTGTTAGTGCCCAGGCAAGAGGCAGAGGGGAAAACCCACAGCCACAGACTCAATCAGTTAAGCAGAGAAAGTTGATTTAGTATGTTTGTTTGTTTGTTTCAGGGGGTGGGGGATTGTTTGTTTGTTGTTGTTGTTGTTGTTTGCCTCCAGGGTTATTGCTGGGGCTCAGTGCCTGCACCATGAATCCACTGCTCCTGGAGGCCATTTTTCCCCTTTTGTTGTCCTTGTCGTTGTAGCCTTGTTGTGGTTATTATTGTTATTGTTGATGTCATTGGTTGTTGGATAGGACAGAGAGAAATGGAGAGAGGAGGGGAAGACAGAGAGGAGGAGAGAAAGACAGACACCTGCAGACCTGCTTCACCGCCTGTGAAGTGACTCCCCTGCAGGTGGGGAGCCAGGGCTCGAACCGGGATTCTTACGGCGGTCCTTGTGCTTTGCGCCACGTGCGCTTAACCTGCTATGCCACTGCCCGACCCCTGTTTTTTTTTTTTTTTTTTTAACAGCAGGGTTGTTGCTGGGCATCAATAAATGAACATTTCTTAGTTCTGGGAATCTCTCTCTCACTGCTTTTCTGTCCATATTCCACATGTGTCTATACTCATCTGTGGCTTGGTGAGTGTCTGAAGAAATCTTGGTCATATTTTGTTGAGTTTTCAGGTTATTTTTCTAGTTGATGGGGAAAGCTATTATGGCTTAGGGGATTTTCTTTTCTCTTTCTCTATCTCTCTCTGCAGTGAGTACACTTAGACTCAATAAGTGCAGCAAGTAAGTAGAAAGGCCTAAAGAAGACATCAGAAAGTACTTAGTCAGATACTTACTACTTAAGTTTAGCTACCCTCCTCTCCTGCCTCCTGCTTCACTTCCCTCAATCACTCTAAGTCTAACCTCACCAGATAGTATTATGAATACAAAAGCTGGATAAGGGCAAGAGATCAGAATACTTTAATGATGGCCCTTTTGGTCAATACCAGGCCATCCCATCGTCTGGGCTTGTAGTCAGGGAATTCTGGGATTCCCATATAGATATGCTGGGCCTAGACCTCAAACAGATCCCTTTCTCCACCATCACTGATCACTTCCATCAGGAACAACATCAGTTTTCCTAAATCCACACACTGAATGCAGCTGCTAAAATGGGAAAGACTGGCAAAGAATGATAATTCTGCAGAAATCCAAATGTTAGTAGAACAAGGTATAGCCTTGGGGAACTCCTCCTTCTGCAGGTAACACCCCCCCCCCACACACACACACACACACACATGCCCTGCTGGAGGGAAAGACATCAAGGAGAAGCTTGGCAACCTACAACAACACTGGGAACCCACTCAGCACAGCTCCTGATCTCAACAGAAGTCTTAATCAGCCAAAGAAATGCTCCAAGTTAAAAGCAAGAAATCCCAGCCCACTGCAAATAGCAGTGCTGGAATTAGGACAGATGTCTCCATGGGAACAGAAGGAAACTTGACCAAGAGAAAAGGCTTAAGTAAAGAAAATGAAGGAAGTGTTTTTTTCTTTACTTATTTAGTGCAAAGTTCTTGCATGAAGGATTTTAGGTGAAAACATTTTTTGTCATGATTATTGCTGAGTTTCACAACACTGCCCTTGAGGGTTTTTTTATGTGTGTGTGTGTTTTTTTTACAGTCCAGGTAGAAAACACAGGGGCAGGTAGTGGCACACCTGGTTGAGTGCAAATGCTACGGTGCCCCTGGTCCCCATCTTCAGGGGGAAAGATTTGTGGGTGCAGTGTTGCAGGTGTCTCTGTCTCTCTCCCACTCTATCACCCCCTTCCTTCTCAATTTCTGGCTGTCTCTATCAAATTAAAAAATAAAGATAATTTTAAAAATCTAATAAAGAAAACATTTAGTTATTTACTTACCCATGGATTGATTGATTGATTGATTGATTAATTGAGTCATAGGATGAGCACTTTGTTTTTAAAAAAAATATATATATATATTTACTTATTTATTCTGGATAGAGACCAAAAGAAATTGATAAGGAGGGGGATAGAGGAAGAGAGAGACAGAGACAGAAAGAGAGAGACACCTGCAACACTATTTCAGTACTCATGATGTTTTCCCCCTACAGGTAGGGACCTGGGATTTAAACCTGTATCCTTGTGCACTGTATAGTGTACATTCAACCAGGATAAGCTCTCTGTTTGAAGTGACTTTGTCCAGAGATGCTTAAGTACATCTTCTGGGAAAGTATGTGTCTGTTAGTCTAACATAAATGGACAACCTCACCCCCTGAATATGTCAAGCATCCACTAGTAATATATATCCAGATTCCTTCTTGATGGTTTGCCTGAGCAGGACTTTGACGTGATTTTTCAAGTATCAAATGTCAAAGGACTGTTGTCTTGGTGCTGGGACCCTCTAAGCCATCTCATAACACCAGACAGGGAAAGTTGTTCTAACTTCTTTTTTTTAAAAAAAAATTTTATTATCTTTATTTATTGGATAGAGACAGCCAGAAATTGAGAGGAGGAAGGTCGATAGATGAGAGAGAGAGAGAGAGAGAGAGAGAGAGAGAGAGAGACCTGCAGCACTGCTTCACCACTCACAAAGATTTCCCCCTGCAGGTGGGGATGGGAGGGCTCGAACCCAGGTCCCTGTGCACCATATTATGTGCGCCCAACCAGACGCGCCACCACCCAGCCCCCTGTTTTAACTTCTTGAACAACTGCCTCCCCTGGATTCCTGGAGCTCATTTTATTATTTTATTTTTTTTTATTTTTATTTAAGAAAGGATTAATTAACAAAACCATAGGGTAGGAGGGGTACAACTCCACACAATTCCCACCACCCAATCTCCATATCCCACCCCCTCCCCTGATAGCTTTCCCATTCTCTATCCCTCTGGGAGCATGGACCCAGGGTCACTGTGGGATGCAGAAGGTGGAAGCTCTGGCTTCTGTAATTGCTTCCCCGCTGAACATGGGCGTTGACTGGTCAGTCCATACTCCCAGTCTGCCTCTTTCTTTCACTATTAGGGTGGGTCTCTGGGGAAGCAGAGCTCCAGGACACATTGGTGGGGTCTTCAGTCCAGGGAAGCCTGGCCAGCATCCTGATGGCATCTGGAACCTGGTGACTGAAAAGAGAGTTAACATACGAAGCCAAACAAATTGTTGAGCAATCATGGACCCAAAGCTTGGAATAGTGGAGAGGAAGTGTTAGGGGGATACTCACTGCAAACTCTAGTGCACTTCTACTTTCAGGTATATATTTTACAGTAGTTTACGGATACATGTGAACATAGGCTCTCTCTCACAGAAACTAGTGTATATCTAGGTTTGGGGACTTTGTTAGAAAGTGAACCAACAATTGCCACCTCAACATGCTTCACCTCAGACTGTGTCCAGAGACTTCACGAGTGGAATGACAACCCTTCAGCTTCATTACTCGGGTGAGACCTTTCCTTTCATAGTATACTCTAATTCCATCTCAGGTGGAGCTCATTTTATATGACCTTCAACCCTGAGAATGGAGGACATAGCTCTTCCTGCATCAAGAGTGGGTGTTGGTGTTGAGCTTAGTCACGCCAGCAGAAGAAGAGCTCTCTGGGAAGGGGCTCCCAGATCAGTAGAGTCCCAGAAAGGGGGTCCTTTTGCTGCTGCCTCCCTGTACAAACAGTCTCATTTCAGAGTTCTGGCGGCAGTCTGAACCATGGCACCACACCCTATCACTTCACGTGGTCGCTGTCCCTGGTGCTGAAGTGTCTGCTAATCTTCTCTCCCACTGGCAGTGTTTTCTCTGAGCAAGTCTCAGCTCCCACCCCACACACCTGTCACCCTCAAAGGCGGCTTCACTGTGGAGGCATAGGCTCTGTGTCTTTTGCCTTCACAGCCTCAGTGAATGGATTTGACTGTCACATTTTCTCTCTTGGCTGCACAGAGATTTATAAGCAGCTTGCAAAATGAAAGTTTCCAGGTGAGAGATTTCAACCCTGGTTTTCTTTTTTTTTTTTTTTTCAATTTACTGGATTAGGATACAATATTTTCCACACTAGAGGAACTCATGGTAAGATCTTTTCCCACTCACTGACTCACGTTCCCTCCAAACAGGTTTTGAGGGTCTAATGAAAAGGCCCATTTGCCTCTGATTTCAGGCTTCCATTTATGACTCTATTTGCAAGACAGATTTTTTTTTGAAACCTTCAGTTCTGCCTTTTTTGTTTCTCTCCAGATAGTTTGGGTGATTTGAGGTGTTTTCTGATTCCAAGTGAGTGTTTTTAATTTTTGTTCTATTCTCTTAAAAAAAAAAATGGTGGGACCTGATGGAGATTGCATGAAATTTGTATATGACTCTGGGGGGAAATATTCATTTTGATAATGTTAATTTTTCCAACCCATGAGCATGGGATATCAATCCCGTTCTCTGTATCTTTTTTCTGTTTCCTTGAATAGCGACTCATAGTTTCCAGTCTCTTATAAGTCTTTGACTTTATTAGTGAGGTTTATTCCTAAGTATTTTATATATTTTGCTGCTATAGTGAATGGTACTTATTTCTGGATAGCTTCTTCTTCCAATTTAGTGCTTGCATAGAGGAATACCATTGCTTTTTCTATGTTAATTTTGTAGCCTGACATCTTACTATGTGGCCTAATAATTTCCAGAAGCTTTCTGCCAGATTCTTTAGGTTCCCCTATGTATACTATTATATCATCTGCAAATAGGTAGAGTTGGACTTGAAACCAAGGAAATGTACAAGGCTGATATCTGCTCTTGTCAGAAGCATTTATTTTTAGCTCCACATGTAGAAATTGTGCTGCCACAACCACCACCTCCCCCCGAAACGGACACAGGTCTGTAAAAATTAGGAATCCAGGTGGCCCAGCCGTAATGCAGCTGGTTAAGTGCACTTGGTGAAAAGCACAAGGACCGATATAAGAATCCCAGATCAAGCCCCCAGGCTCCCCACCTGCAGTGGGGGGAGTCACTTGATAAGAAGTGAAGCACGTCCTCAGGTGTCTATCTTTCTCTCTCCTCTCTCTGTCTTCCCTCCGTTCTTGATTTCTCTCTTCCCTATCGAGCAGCAACAACAGCAATAACAACAATAATAACAATAGCAAGGGCAATAAAATAGGAAAAAAAATGGCCTCCAGGAGCAGTGGATTCGTAGGGCAGGCACCGAGCCCCAGCAATAAACCTGGAGGCAAAAAAAAAATAAATGAATAAAATAGAAATCCAGCCTCTTGCCTTTTGTCCATGTGCCCCCATGACACCTGCAGAGGAGCAATAGGCTTGTCTCCTCTGAAGGAAGATTCTCATCCCTGTGCACATTGGTCACTGGGCAGGACACCTGCAGTCAACAGTACCACTCTCTGGAGCCTGGTTTGTGATGATCCAACTATTCCAGTGGCTTTGACCAGGACTTTCTGAGCAGGTATCCCTCCTGCACTGGCCCCTCACTGCTGCCTCCTAACTCCTAGGTCATTCAGATACTTAAGTGAGACAAGGCTACAGTGTGCTCACTCTGTACAGGAACTTCTCACAGCTAATGGTGGATGTCTAGGATGCCTAACTTCTCTGGGAATAAGCACTGGGTGAGGAGCAGAGGTGAAAGATGAGAGAGAAGCAGAATATCCAAAACTTCATAGGAGAACTTCTTGCTTGCAGGAAATAACTGGAGTGTCTTTCCCCCCCCCCTTTTTATTATAATGCACTTGGTCACCAGGAATGAAAACAAGGGCTTCACACATGTATGATAATCCCCAAGCAGTCTCCCTGGGCAAGGTTTTTATATTATAGGCTTAGAGGAAGACAGACAGACTGACACTAGACACACACACAGTGTCATCATCTATGAGGCTCCTTTGGTTCTAGCCATGGTGCTCCCATATGATGCTGAGAAGGGAACCCTGGACCTCACACACAATAATCCATGTTCTATATCTACTGGGATTTAGGAAAAGGCATAAATGGGGGACCAGGTGGCGGTGCACCTGGTTAAGCGCTCACATTACAGTGCTCAAGGACCCAGGTTCAAGTCCCTGGCTGTCCCCCCATACAGGGGGAAAGCTTCATGAGTGGTGAAGCAGAACTGCACGTGTCTGTTTCTCTCCCTCTCTATCCTCCCTCTCCTCTCAATTTCTCTCTGTCTCTATCCAGTAATAAATGATTTTTTAAAATCTTTTAAAACAAAGAATGAACTTACCTTATTTAAAATAAAAGGCATACATGGGGGAGGGGGGAGGTGTGGGAGGGGCTCATATGGTAGAATGCATGTCACTACACATGAGGACTTTCAGAGAGGAATGTTCACAAGTGGTGGAGCTGTGCTGCGGATGTCTCCCATCCTCTCCTCTCCTCTCCCTTTCCTTCCCTTCCGTTCCCTTCCCCCGCCCTCTCTCTTTCTCTCTCTCTCTCTCTAACAGAAAATGGAACCATGTAGGATCTTATCCCCAGAAATAACTCTGATGAAATGCAGATAGGGACCAGGTGGTGGTGCACCTGGTTGAACACATGTGTTACACTGCGCAAGGACCCCAGCCCCCACCTGCAGGGAGAAAGTTTTGCAAGTGGTGAAGCCGGGCTGAAGGTGTCTGTCTCTCTCCCTCTCTATCTTCCACCTTCCCTCTCAATTTCTGCTGTCTCTATCCAATAAAGAAAGATTAAGAAAAGAAAGAAAGAGAAGTCATATTAGAAAACACAAACACGTTCAAAGAAGTGAAAAAGTTAGGATCATGATAACTACCAATTACACCCACCCAGATAACCTGTTGGTGTACTGAAATGCTTCACTGACTGACATTTCATTCATTCAGTGGCATTTCTACACTGGCAGAGTAGAGGTGGTGCTTCTTTGGGCTGAAAGTAGGTGTGTGTGATAACTCCTGTGGGGTATTCACACAACAACACTGCCTCATAACACAGTTCTCAAAACATGCCCCATCATTAAGCAGCATAAGTGTGATTGTGTGGGGAGATGTCTGTTTCTCAGCTAAGAAAGTTTCTGTCTCCTAATCATCACATGGGCTTAAAATAATCATAGATACCAACATCACAGCTTTGAAATATGAAGTTAGCAAGGAGGTGAGATATTCTGAGATATAATTTATTCTCTCTCTTCAGCTCTCCATGGGAGAGTCCCTCCTTCGACATCCAAAATTCTCAAGAAAAGAAAGTCTTTTTTGTCTGGGGATTGGAAGATAAATATTCAAGAGGGATATTACCTCAAGCCCCAGACCATCTGTCACACACTGTAATAAATCCCAGACACAAGATACAAGATCTCTCGCTAGATGGTCAGAATCCATCACTGAGTCAGCAGCATCTCACCCTGAACTCACTGTCTACATTTCTTATCTACATGAATTTCCCTGACTGATGCTGCAAAAAGAATGTTTTTCCTAAACAAAAATAAGCCTTTCAACAATCTATCAAACTGTTAAGAAACTAATTGGTGTTCGCATAAGGCAAACTCACTCCCCGTCAGGAGACATTTCAAAGTGAAGCAGACACAATGGTGGTAGTGGAGATTCCTTTATTAAACAGGATTTGGAGGTATTAAGATATTTTCGTACTGGGGCTGGGGATGGCGCACCTGGTTGAGCGCACGTGTCACAGTGCTCGAAGATCTGGGTTTGAGCCCCCAATCACCACCTGCAGGGGGAAAGCTTTGCAAGGGTTGAAGCAGGGCTGCAGGTGTGTTTCTATCTCTCTCCCTCTTCCCTCTCAATTTCTGGCTGCTTCTATCCAATAAATAATTTTTAAAAAAAAAAAAAGTAAGGTATTTTCATATTGAGTCTGTAAAAAGACTGCATATGAAACACCAGAGAGATAGCTCAGCAAGTAGAATGCATGCCTTGCTGTATGTCCAGCCCAGATGGAGTCCCAGGTCTATATGGGAGTGCTGATAAAAGTTCTCTCTCCCTCTCTGTCTCTCTCTCTTTCTCCTTTCTCTCCTTCTCTTCTTCTTTCTCTGTCTTAATGAGAAAGTCATCCAGAAACATTGAAGTTATACAGATATGAAACTGTGGCCACACACACATACACATAAATGCACACACACACACACAGGAATGCACACACACACACCTGCTTATATTAATAATGAATAGCAGCTGAAAGTTAATAGAAACAAATATCAATATGATGAATTAGAGTCGTAACAGTGTGAGTCAGGCAGTAGCACAGCAGGTTAAGCGCACATGGCATAGAAGCACAAGGACCAGCATAAGGATTCCGGTTCGAACCCCCAGCTCCCCACCTGCAGGGGGCTCGCTTCACAGGCAGTGAAGCAGGTCTGCAGGTGTCTGTCTTTCTCTCCCTCTCTCTGTCTTCCCCTCCTCTCTCCATTTCTCTCTGTCCTATCTAACAACAACACATCAATAACAACAACAACAATGATAAATAACAGGGACAACAAAAGAGAAAAAAATAGCCTTCAGGAGCAGTGGATTCATAGCACAGGCACTGAGCCCTGAAGGCAAAAAAAAAAAATTTTTTACTAACGGTTGAATCCATAAACTGTACAACTTGCCTATTTGATCTAAATACATGTTCTAGTTATGTTTGATCTAAATGCATGTTCTAGTTCTAGGATCTAAACCATAACTAGAGCCCAGGTCCTAGCTAACTAGGTATTTGTTTCTGCCTAAGAATCTGCCTAGATTCTAACACCCTGTGATGCCTCTCAGTTGGAAAAGCATCCCAGAGGCCTTGTACCTACTAGGTCAATAACAAAGAAATACTCATCAATGATAAAATTATCTAGAAGCTTTTTATTTTCTCTTTTGGCTGTCAGAGTTATTACTGGGACTTGGTACCAACACAATGAGTCCATTACTCCTGTTAGGAACTTTTTTCTTCCATCTGTCCTTCTCTCCCTTTCTTCTTTCATTCACTCATTTATTCATTTTTTTGGTGGTGAGAGGAAAGGGCAAGATTGGGCCATGGCGCACCAGGTTAAATGCACATATGACCATGTGTAAGGACCTGGGTTCAAGCTCCCACTCACCACCTTTAGGGAGACCACGTCACAAGCAGTAAACTAGATCTGCAGGTGTCTCTCTTTCTCTCCTTCTCTCTATCTCCCCATCCTTTCTCAATTTCTGTCTGTCCTATCTAATAATTTTTTAAAGGAAAAAAAAAAGGCTGCCAGGAGCATTGGATTCATAGTGAGCCCCAGAGGTAACATTCATAGCAATAAACTGGGGGAGGGGGAGAGAAATACTTGCAGCAGGGTTCAGGTGGTGGCACACCCGGGTAAGCGCATGCATTACAGTGCACAAGGACCCAGGTTCAAGCCCCCAGTCCCCACCTGCAGGGGGAGAACTTTGTGAGTGGTGAAGCAGGATTGTCTCCCTCTCTGTCTCCCCTTCCCTCTCAATTTCTGGCTGTCTCTATCCAATAAATAAATAAAGGTAATGAAAAAAATTATTAAAGATAAAAATGAAATACTTGCAGCAATGTTGAACCCTTCATGATGTGAAGACCTAGAGGTAAGAAGCAGGAACTTGAACCCAGTTCTTCACACATGGTAAGATATGCACTCTACTGGGTATGCTGCCACATAGCCCTTGATCTAGACACTGACCATGGTTTGGCAGCCTTCAGCCCTAATGTCCCGTGTTCTCTGTGTGTGATTTGCAAGTCAGTGGTTAACACTTCCAACCTTCCTATGAGGGATTTCCTTAGACATGTTTCCAACGCTCCCTCTGAAACCCCATGGCAGAGAGAAAAATGGCCATGTGCACAGATCCCCAAGAGCAGACATAGTACATCCCAGGAGCCCCAGCTGATCCCTGGAAAGAGAACAGGATTGGTGCCTATGATTTCTCACACCAATCTCACATCCAGTCTCAGTGGCACTGTGAATACTGTGAATATTTATTTACAAGAAACCCGGGGCCTAATGGCGGGTATGGCGAACTACTGATGTTTTGAGCTGTGAGTGTCGGCTGGTTTATGAGGCTCTGTAAAGGCAGAATGATCATTCTGGTGGTCATACTCCCACCGTTTGTGAATGCCAGTTGACATCTCCTAAAGGTAGAGTCTACTGCTTTTCTTCTCTCACTGTCTCTAGTATCCTAGAACAATGGAAAGGAACTTTTTTTCTCTGCACACTCACCACTGGAACCTACATCTCAGGTCACAGTTTGTTTTTTTTTGTTTGTTTGTTTGGTTTGGTTTTGTCTTTGTTTTCGCCTCCGCCTCCAGGGTTATCGCTAGGGCTGGGTGCCAGCACTACAAATCCACTGCTCCTGGAGGTCATTTTTTTTCCCCACTGACTGAAAATAGCACCAGGAAGCTATTTTAAGCGTGATTTATTATTGAGGGCTAGATGTGGGTGTACCCAGTAGAACCCACATGTCATCTTGCACAAAGACCCAGGTTCAGGGCTCCCACCTACAGGGGGAAAACTTCACAGGCAATGAAGCAAGCTTCAGGGATTCCTCTTCCTCCCTCTCTATCTCCCCTTCCCCTCTCAATTTTTTCTGTCTCTATCAAAATGAAAAAAAAAAAAAAAAAAAGGCTGATGAGAGTTAGATTCACAGTGCAGGCACCAAAACCCAGTGATGACCCTGGTGGCAAATAAATAAATAAATAAAGTAATTTATTAGTTCATTGATTCAGAGCAAATTAAGGATCCAAACTTGGAGAGAGCATCCGACTTCTTGGAGTGCTGGCCTTGCCTTTCTGCTGTTTTACCTCAATTATATTTAGTCAGTTGTGTGCACAGAAAAAGATACACAATTCTTGTAGCAGAGCAAAAGGGAGACATAAAGTTACACAAAAAAGTTACACAAAAAAGTTACACAAAAAAGAACAATACCGTCATCATACAGAATATCAAAAAGTGATCGCTCCTTCTACCCAGTCAGATGCCCCGTTTGGGGGATGAGGACTGATTTCTATTCTAGAGTGTCTCCACAGATGTGAAGATCAGGCAGTGCTCCTTATCTCTCTTTCCTCCCTGGGGCTACTTGATGCAAGACAAAGGGAAGGCTGGCCACAGGTGCATGGAATCTTCGCAGCAAAACTGTCTGGTGATTTATTTTGCTGACTTGAGCTCTCTGGAGATTTCCAGAGCAGGAATATCTCCAAGAAGCAAGTGGACTGTAAGGTTTTTTTTTCTTCATTCAGCCCATATAGAAGGCTCACTCCAAGACAAAGAAAAGGGGCGTGTTTCCCCCTGTTCCGACTCACTTTTTTCAGGTCACAAAATTTAATTGTATTTTTTAAAAATAATTACTTATTTATTATTGGATAGAGACATAGCGGAATTGGGAGTGGAGGAAGACACAGAGAGGGAGACAGGTACCTGGAGCTCTACTTCACCACTCATGAAGCTTTCCCTCTGCAAGTGGGGACTAGGGGCTTGAACCTGGGTCGCTGTGTACTCTGATGTGTGAGCACTTAACCAGCTATGCCACCACCTGACCGCGATCATTTGTTTTTAGTAAAGCAAAGAAAAGCAGAAGCAAGCCATCGTTTTTTGGTTTTTTTTTAATTTTTTTAATCTAGTCTCAGATTAACTACACTTTAACTACAAGTGTATTATTTATCTGTGTGGCTGAAGCCATATTAAGTTTTGAGTTGATGGAGAAAAATGGTTCAGCTTTTGGACTTCTGGAGACCACATCCTCACTCCACTGATAAATCACATGTGGCTGATTTCTGCCACTGAAATGCCGAATTCCTTGATCCGATGAGCTCACTAGCGTGTCCTGGAACCTCACCCCTCCAGAGCCCTACCCCACTCGGCAAAGACAGAAACAGCCTCGGGGTGTAGATAGACCTGCCAACACCCTTGTCCAGCGGAGAAGCAATTACAGAAGCCAGACCTCCCACCTTCTGCTCCCCATAAAGAATTTTGGTCCATCCTCCCAGAGGGGGAGGGAGAAATGATAGAGGTCTGAACTCCAACTCCACCAGGACCCAGTAAGAAAAGAGGTTAACAATAGTTATAGGTGTGACTTGGGAAGGAAGAGAAGATGGGAACATAGGAAAAAATGGGCAAATATATACAACTGTGGACACATAGTTATAGGAATACTAGTTAACCTATATCTGCAGAACTGCTATAGCTTCCAATGGAGGAACTGAGAATCCAGAACTCTGGTGGTGGGAACGGTGTGGAGATGTACCCCTGTGTTCTTGTAATTTTGTAAGTCGATATTAAATCATTAATAAATAAATTAAAAATTTAAGATCTTGCTGAGAACTCATATGATTTGATATTGTTCATGTTATTCTTTTGTTGTTTGCTCCATTAGGGGCCCTGGCTTAAGAAGGAAGGAGTATGGAGACAAAAGAAGTTTCAGAGACCCTAGATTTCCCTTGATATATTTATTAACCGCCTTAAATCACAGACCTTGGCTGAAGCTAAAGCCACTATGTTTTCCTTTTTTTTTTTAATCAATCAATTCTGATAATTATCTTTTTCTAAACGGCTTTGTTGAGGCCTACAATGTGTTGGCCTCCAGAGGGAGGGTGAAAAGAAAGCTTAGCAGGACTGGCTTTTGCTGTCACTAAAGAAAAAACTGAAAGATCAAATTCCGGACTAGGGTGGGTCAGGGCAGGTGCCTTGCTGACCCCATCCCTGAGCCTTGGCTCTGCTTCCTGAATCACATCCAGTTCCTTTTCTTCTCCACTCTGCTCCCCTCCTGACACAGAAGATACATCACACCTTCACTTAGTGTCTGTGTTCTCCCACTGTCTTAAGAAGACTGCCAAGCCCATGCCTGACAGTGAAAGTCAGAAAGAAAATAGGGCCAGGTGATGGCACACCTGGTTAAGCACACATATTACAGTGTGCAAGGACTGGGGTTCAAGTCCCTGGTCCCCCACTGTAGGAGGAAAGCTTTACAAATGGTGAAGCAGGGCTGCAGTAGTCTCTCTGTCTTTGTCCCTGTCTATCTCCCCTCCTCAATTTCTCTCTGTCTCTATCCAATAATAAATAAATATAATATTTTTAAGAAGCCAATCTCAAGAAAACAATGCCAAGTTGGTTGGACTGTCAGTTTTAGCGTTTTGACAGGATGATTTGTGGAGGGAGTCTGTATTTTGCACAAGAACTCTGTGAAATCTATCAGATGTCAATGAAACACATCAGTAGCTCAGCTAGATAGTAGAGGCACAAAGGAAGAGCCCCACATGGTCTCTGCCCTTAAGGGGATGATTGATTAGAAGAAAGATCCAGACTTGTATGTAAAGAAATAAGCTCTGAGATGGTTGGACGGTAGAGCAGCGGGTTAAGCGCATGTGGTGCAAAGCGCAAGGACCGGTATAAGGATCCCAGTTCAAGCACCCAGCTCCCCACATGCAGAGGAGTTGCTTCATGGGTGGTGAAGCAAGTCTGCAGGTGTCTGTCTTTCTCTCCCCCTCTCTGTTTTCCCCTCCTCTCTCGATTTCTCTCTGTCTTGTCCAATAATGAACGTCATCAACAACAACAATAATAACCACAACAAGACTACAACAACAAGGGCAACAAAAGGGGGAAAATATGGCCTCCAGGAGCAGTGGATTCATGGTGCAGGCACTGAGCCCCAACAATAACCCTGGAGGGAAAGAAAGAAAGAAAGAAAGAAAGAAAGAAAGAAAGAAAGAAAGCAGAATGAATGAAAGAAAGAGGAGGGGAGGGGAGAGGAGGGGACAGAGAGGAGAGGAGAGGAGAGGGGAGGGGAGGGGAGAGGAGGGGAGGAGTGAGGGGGGAGGGGAGGGGAAGGGGAGGGGGAGGGGAGGGGAGGGAGGGGAGGAGGGAGGGAGAGGGGAGGGGAGGGGAGGGAGGGGAGGAGGGAGGGAGAGGGGAGGGGAGGGGAGGGAGGGGAGGAGGGAGGGGAGGGGGGGAGGAGAGAGGGGAGGGGGGAGGGAAGGGGAGGGGGAGGGGGAAGGGATGGGGAGGGGGAGGGGAGGGGGTGGGGAGGGGTGGGGAGGGGGAGGGGAGGGGAGGGGAGGGGAGGGGAAGGGAGGGGAGGGGAGGGGAGGGGAGGGGAGAGGAGAGGAACTCTGAGTTGCACTAGCAGATTAGAGTTGTGGGGGTGGAGGGTAGCAGGGTTCTGTTCTGCACTGGCTTGAGCTCACACATTACTGTGCATAAGGACCCGTATTCAAACTCCCCCTCTCCTCCTGCAGGGAGCAGAGATTGGGGGAGCTTCTTGAGCCCTGAAGCAGTGCTGCAAGTGTCTGTCTTTCTCTCTCCAACTTACTCCACTCTCATTTTCTCTCCATCCTATCAAATGAAAAGGAAAAGTAGAATGGGGAAACACAAATCAGAAGCTGGAATGGGTTTGGTATCTGGCACCAAAGCAAATGACTCTGGGAGTTGGTGGGGAGGGGAGCAGTGCTTTCAGGTCCTGGTGCCTGGTGGTGGAGGAGGACCAAGCTTGGGGACTAGAGTGTTTTGCAGAAAACTGAGAAATTTTGCACATGTACCAACAGCTATATTTCCTGTAGACCATTAATCCCCCCCAATAAAATAAAATAAAAAGAAAAAATATGGCTCAGTCATAGCACACAGTGATAACCCTGGTGGCAATTTTAAAAAAAAGTCAGAAATTAGAACAAGTACACACTTGTCCTGAGAACAGTGTGTATGAGAGAGGAGGCCTCAGGGAAGGTTTCATACAGGTGAGGCCCTGCAAGACAATAGATTTTGCCCGCAGGCGTGTGGTGGACTAGACACCTGGTTTGTGAATGGTAGTCACTTCTGCCCAGTGAATGTTCGTGACGGTTCTCAGGCATAGGAGGATGAGCTTGTCCTGAGGGAAACACAGGGAGCAGAAATGTGCCATCTGCTCTCAGGGCAGAGTAGAGAAAACAGATGGACACAGTCCCGTGCTTACGCTGAAGGCGTGGATGTGGTGGCTCGTGGAGTTAGCTCATAAAAATCTCTCTCATGGACATTTCTCTCCTCAGATATAGCTTCACTGTCAGTGGAGTCTCCCACCTGAGAGGAATATTCACAGAGTTCCAGAAGGCAGTCTTTCTAGCCATAGACTTTAACGATGGTGCAAACAAAACAGAGAGATCTGACAAGAGGTTAGTACTAAAAGACTAATGTATAGTTTTTTTAATAGTTAAAAGACAGAGAGACAGAGAGGAACAGAGAGACAGAGAGAGACCACTGCACTGAGGCTTCCTTTAATGCACTGGAGGCCAGGCTGGAACCTGAGTTGTACACAGGACAAAGCAGAACACAACCCAGTCAGCTAGTTCACCGTCCTAATTTTCTTTTTTAACCTGAGGTTTACCAAGCATGTACTTGGGTTTACTGGTCCAGACTGTGTTGTGTTGTGTTGTGTTGTGTTGTGTTGTGTTGTGTTGTGTTGTGTTGTGTTGTGTTTGTGCTGTGTTGTGTTCAGATAAGAGTGAGAAAAAGAGATAATGTCACTGACGTTTCTTCCGACACAATAGCACTTGCCATATGAGCTTTCTCTCTGACTCTTGTCCTGAAAATTATCCATGTTTGTTTTATAAGAGAGAGACCATGTCCCCACTATATGCGGAGCTGAGGCTGGAACCCAGGGTCTCGCACATACAAAGTCTCGGTTCTGTCTGCTGATCCAGTGCCCTAGAAGCTGATACCTAGATTTTATTGTATTCTTTACTTATTTATTTGTTTGTTTATTTATTTATTTGACACATGGATTTTAAAGCAAGTCCTTAGGTCACCCAACTTTGTTTTCTTCAATTTTTAAGTTATATTTATTTACTGAATAGAGACAACCAGAAATGGAGAGGAAAGGGGGTGATAGAGAGGAAGAGAAACAGAGAGACACCTGTAGCCCTGCTTCACCACTCACAAAACTTCCTCCCTGCAGGTGGGGATGGGGGTGGGGGGCTCAAACCTAGGTCCTTGCGCATTGTAACAAGTGCACTCAACCAGGTGCACCACCCCCCCATCCCTTTAGGGCACCAAGCTTCATCCAACTTTATTCAATGGTTTTCTTTTCTTCAAATCAGGAAACAGAACCACTAAGCAGGCAGCTGCTGTGTCCAGCAGGAGATGCCTGAATGAGCATTGCACAGCCTGACACCAAACCCTTCTTTCTTCCTCTACCCACTCTCCCTCATCTTGGGCAGCCGGAGGGCACTGCTGCCTGCAAGGTCACTGGGCATCTTTCCCACATCAGGAAAACAGCATCCTTCCAGACAGAAGGAAGCTCTGGAGGGGACATGGATATAAGGGGAAAAGCAAAGAGGCATCATGACTAGACAACAGATGAATACTAAAGCTGATGCAAGTATGAGCAGTGAGCTCATGTTGTGAGCTGTGTCATTCATCACTCAGCAGGGTGCGCTCTGGGGGCTGGAAAGGATGCCCTTAGCACCCCATGAAACTTAGTCACAGGACTTCTCTGTCTAACCCCTCATAGAGCATCTAGCCAACTTACAGGCATGGGAAAGAGAGCGGGGAAGGTGTTTCTTTTTTTAAATTTCTTTCTGTCTCTGTCCAATAGTAAACAAATAAATCATGAAATTTATATTTTATTAAAAGGAAGAAAGAGAGAGAAAACAACCCATGCTAAGAGACTAGAGAGAGAGAAGTTTACGTAGTTGTATGAGCACCGAATTTGTAGTGCAAACAGTAATTAAAATCCCCGTTCTGTCTCTTTCCCTCACTGTGCATTGTCAACTTCAGTTATGTTCTCATAGCTTTAGGTATATGCACCCAATACCGTTTTCTGAACCCTGTAGATAAGCCACTTGGTAGAGTGTATGCAGTGCCTTACACTAAAACCTTAATTTAAGCCCAAGCACCGCATCAAGCACCATGGATAGCACCAAGGGTCACAGCTGCCTGGATGGGGAAGTGGTGCTGTCGTGCCTTTCCCCTTTGTTTCTCCCATTTTCTTTTCTTTTAAGATTTTATTTATTTGTTAATGATAAAGATAAGAGGAGAGAGAGAGAAAGAACCAGACATCACTCTGATACATGTGCTGCCAAGGACTGAACTCAGGACCTCTCACTTGAGAGTCTGATGCCCTATCCACTGTGCCACCTCCTAGACCACTATCCCATTTTCTAAATTTAAAAAAAAAAACATGTTTAGAGTTTGAGTGGAGAAGTCTGCTGAGAGTCTTATGGGTTTTCCCCTGCATGTGACTTTTTGTTTCTCTCTTGCAGCCTTTAGGATCCCTTCTTTATCCTGACTTCTTTTCATTGTGACTAGGATGTGTCTTGGTGTCTTCAGGTCTGGGTTGATTGTGTTTGGGACTCTCTGGGCCTCTTGAATCTTAATGTCCTTTCTGTTGTTTAGGTCTGGGAAGTTTTCTTCCATTATTTCCTCTAGAATGTTTACTTCCCCTTCCTCTCTTTCTTCCTCTGGTAGGCCACTTATACAAATCTTACTTCTTTTGAGATCATCCCATATGTCTCTGTTGTTGTTTTCAGTGTCTCTCAGTCTCTTTTTGAGTTTTTTTAACGTCTTTTGTTGTTTTCTCTAGCTCATCCTCTGTCAGGCTAATTCCATTTTCTGCTTCTGTTAGCCTGCTTTCACTTCCCTCAGCTTCTTTATTCAGTTCAGTTATAGTATTAGCTTGCTCTGCTTATTGGCCTTTTAGTTCAGCTATTTCAGTTCTCTAATTACCTCGAGGTAGCTTGTGTGTGTGTGTGTGTGTGTGTGTGTGTGTGTGTGTGTGTGTGTGTGTTTTGAGGGTCTCATCTGTTGTTTCCCTAATTCTGATAGCTGTTTCCTCCATAGTTGTCTTCATTTCTGTGATTATTAGGTATACTATTGCTTGCATACTTTTCATATCTATGGTTATCTCTGACTGATTTGGAGTTTCTTATGGGCTCCTGTCCTGATTCACTGTGGTAGCAGTTTTGTTTGCTCTTGATTTAACCATTTTTTATTGGTGTGGTTTTTATTTTTCTGTTCTGTCATTCTTTAGTTGTTGTGTTTTGAGTACAAGCCACACTATACTAAAGATCTTTATGACAAATGCAGTCACCAACCTCAGAAATTAAAACAATAGTAACTGAAGCAAGGATTGATGCAGTTCAACCAATACCAGTTATCCAAACAACACCTCCAGTCCAAGAAAAATAGAAACCAAACAAAAGAAAAAGAGACAGGAAAAAAGAGAAAGAAAGAATAGATAATTATGCAAATCTACTGTCCACTACAAATTCTAGGGATAGAAAGAGGAGAAAGTAGAGAGGACACAGAGAGAGAGAGAGTCCACTTCGAGTCAGATTTCTTCACCAAAATAATTCACAAGCGAGTATCAGTGAATTCAGAAAACAAAAGAAGGAGGAAGGAAGAAAAGAATAAAAAAGAAAGAAAGAAAGAGGAAGAGCAGTGAAAGGTAAGAGTTTTTCCCCTTTTGTTGCCCTTGTTTTTATTGTTGTAGTTATTATTATTGTTGTTATTGATGTTGTCATTGTTAGATAGGACAGAGAAAAATGGAGAGAGGAGGGGAAGACAGAGAGGGAGAGAGAAAGAGAGACACCTGCAGACCTGCTTCACCTCCTGTGAAGCGACTGCCCTGCAGGCGGGGAGCCGGGGGCTTGAACCAAGATCCTTACTCTGGTCCTTGAGCTTTGCTGGGCTACCATCTACTCCAAGAGTTTTGTTTTGTTTTTTTTAATTAGCTAGGAGGAGGGAAAAAGGAGAGTGGATGTTTAAAAATGTTTTAAAATAGTAAACATAAAATTCAGAGTTTTGACTATATTCTCTCCTGCTCTTGTAAGGCTTGAAAATTCTATAGAAGTATAGTTTAAACTCTTACATTCCAGGAACTGGGCAATGGTGCGCTCATTGTAGCATGCACATCACCATACGCGAGGACAGAGGTTCAAAACCCTGGTCCCCGACTGCAGGGGAATAGCTGCACTAGTGGTGAAACTGTGCTACAGGTGTCTCTCTTCTCTCTTCTTCTCCATCTGTCCTACGTGCTTAACTCCGCTCTCTCCTATCCGAATAAAAGAAATTTAAAAAATGACCACAGTGGATTCTTCATACCAAGCCCCAGTGATAACTCTGCTGGCAATAATAATAATAATAATAATAATAATATAATATAATATTTAAGGGGTCAAGCAGTAGCACAGTGGGTTAAGCGCAGGTGGTGTGATGTGCAAGGACTGGCATGAGGATCCCAGTTTGAGCTCCCGGCTCTCCACCTGCAGGGGAGTCGCTTCACAGGTAGTGAAGCAGGTCTGCAGGTGTCTATCTTTCTCTCCCCATCTCTGTCTTCCCCTCCTCTCTCCATTTCTCTCTGTCCTATCCAACAATGACAACATCAATACCAACAACAATAATAACTACAGTGTGGTCCAGGAGGTGGCTCAGTGGATAAAGCATTGGATTCTCAACCATGAGGTCCTGAGTTCAATCCCCAGCAGCACATGTACCAGAGTGATGTCTGGTTCTTTCTCTCCTCCTATCTTTCTCATGAATAAATAAATAAATTTTAAAATAATAATAATAACGACAACAACAATAAAAAACCAACAAAGGCAACAAAAGGGAAAATAAAAAATAAAAATAAACTAAATGTGACATTACTCTACAATTTATTAACAAGATTTCAAGTATGATGTATTTGCAAGATTTTAAGTGTGAACATAATGACTATAAATTAGTGCCTAATATTTTGCTGCCAACACAAATGCCATCAAGACCCAGTGATTATCTAACTGCTGGACACCTACCACAACCACCTCCATTCCATGACTATTCAACAATACACAGGCTCTGGGAAGAGGCCCCACACACTGTGCCCCACAATTTGTCACATATTGCTAAAGCTTCTCATGCAGAACGAGGAACAGTTCTAGATTTGTGAGACAATGGACTAACTATGGAACTCTAATTTTCCTTCTAGATCTTTCCATGGCCCTGTGTGTGCAAAGCAAGATTTTTCACATCTAGTCAGGCCCCCTGGAATTGTGGTGAGAGCTCAATTTATGGGACCCACAGACCAACCTGAATCATCTCTGAGTGAATGAAAGATCTCTCTTTCCCTCTCTCTCCCCTTTGCCTCCCCCTCCCCTCTCCCCTCCCTCACCCTCTCACCCTCTCCCTCTCCCTCTCCCTCTTGCCCTCCCTTCCCCCTCTCCCTCTTCCTCTCCCTCTCTCTCCCCCTCTCCCTTTTCTTCCCTTCTTCTGTTTCTCTCAAGGCATATCCAGGGTAATATCCAATTTTCTCCACAACTCAGCATGTATGGAGGTTGTCATGGTGACTGAGTGACAAGCTGAGTCAATAACATCTATGTAGCACTTTTAGACTTTCCCAACTAACTGGATTTTTTTATCTTTATTTCTCTCAGCTCAAGTCTACCAATGTATGAGGGTTGGCAATCTGTCAAACAAAACAATTTTTTATTAAGCTTTTTATAGATTTAGTAATTGATCAGAGAGAGAGAGGGAGGGGGAGGGAGGGAGGGAGAGAGAGAAAGAGAGAGAGAGAGAGAGAGAGAGAACCAGAATATCACTTTGGTGTTAGTGATGCTGGGGATTTTTCTGCTCACCAGGTAAAAACAATTGGCAGAAACCTGATAAAATATAAATTTCTTAGTCTCCACTCCAAAGTACTGAGTCTGAATCTTATCAGACAAAGCAAATAAATCAATTTAAAAGAAAATTCCAAATTATCAGCGACCACCACAAGGAGTCACATCCTCGAGCATGTTTGGGAAACACTGGTTTCATCTCATGACTTCCTGTGGCAGATAGAGATCTTTCCTCTTCATTACTCACACAGCTTGTTTGAAAAAAAAAAAAAAAAAGAAGAAGAAGGATTTCACAACCTTGACAGCAATAACATCTTCACAGATCTGACAGGCACTAATGTGTGTGGAGTTTGGCCATCTTTCCCTTGTGAGGATTACAGTCAGTTGTTGTTGAGGTCAGCAAAGCCGAAACACACATGAAGCTGCCACATCTCTCACTTGATGTCAGTTATAAATTCACCCACCTAGATACATAAGCACTCAGAATATTAGAAATATTCTAATTAGTCTTGGAGTCTTTATGCTATAGAAAATAGGAGAGCTTTTGTTTTTCTTTTGTAAAATTTGGTAGCTGTCCCTGTCCTCTGCCCCTGATAGGTGTGAATTTCTACTGGTATATATATTTAGTTTTTTAAATTTTATTAGTGATTTAACGTTGATTTACAAAATGACAAGTTAATAGGAGTATGACTCTACACCATTCAGAGTTCTGTACCCTCAATGCCTCCATTGGAAGCTACAGCCATTCCCCCAAGGTTGCAGATATGGGTTAACTATTATTTCTACAACTATCTGTCTACATTTGTATATATTTACCCTTGTTTTTCCCCAATGGCCCCATCTCCTCTTGCATTCAAAGTCACACCTACACCTCTGACTACATCCAAATGTTCCTCCCCTTTTCCTCCTCTCTAAGTCCTGATGGAGTTGGAGTTCAGAGCTCTCTGGTCACCTTCCACTAACATTTCTCCTCCTCTGGGAGTATGGACTGAAATTCTTTATGGGGTGCAGAAGGAGGAAGGTCTGGTTTCTGTAATTGCTTCTCTGCTGGGCATGGGTGTTGCCAGCTGGATCCATCCCCCCAGCTTGTTTCTATCTTTCCCTAGTATGGCAGGGCTCTGGAGGAGAGAGGCTCTGGGATACACTGGTGAGGTCATCTGCCCAGGGAAATCTCTCCTGTTATATTTTCGGAAATTATGTCTTGGGTTTCAAGCTGGGACATTTTAGGCATATGAAAACACACACACACACACACACACATCTGATGTTTTGAACAGCTGTAGAGCACACTTACATAATTCCTAAAATGAAAATATGAAGCAATGTCATCTCTACACTCACACTCTAAAAATATTTTGGTGAGTCAATGGAGAGATTGTTTCTGCCCCATCATTGATATCGTTCCGGCATCTACACTCTTTTTAATTACAATTTTGAAATATGCAAATGAGTTGCCTGAACTGACTGTAAATTCAAAGGAAGCACGGCCATATTTTTCTCCCCAAAATACATTTTGTAGAGTGGTGAAATGTTCTGTGAAGAGCTTCCAAGTGTTTGATGAGAAAAGTTGAGAAGTTCTGACAATGACTTGATTGGGAAAATAAGACCAGTTCCTGACCCCTGTACATAACCTCTCAGGAATATTTGTAAGACTATTCTATGCTTGGAAGAAAGAAGCATGGGGAAGTGTTTGGGGTTATAGAGATATTCCGTGGTGGATATACTCTTTTTTATAAGACAGAGAGAGACAGACAGAGAAACCAGCATACTGGCATAGGGTAGTATGGAGACTGAACTTGAGACTTTTAGGGTCTCCAACATGAGAGTCCAGTCTGCTTCCTCTGCACCATCTCCCTGGCCTTGAACGTATTCATAACAGCATGCTTTGGACTGGAAACACTCATGGGACTGGTCAACGCCCCATCACTAATTCCTGGCTCATCTGCGTTTGTTGACGATATAATCTAAGACTTTGAATTCACTGGTGTGCCCTTTCAGCTTCTGCTGTCCCAGCCCAATTAGCAAGTCCTTGAGGTCCTTCTGTGGTTTTTCTTAATTTTCTTTAGACCTCTCTAATTTGAATTTTTATGTGTAATCAACAAAGATTTGACAGTTAGGCCTGGGTGAAGGCAGAAACCAGAATTTCAATGAGAGTCTCCTAATCATTGTACACATTGTTTTGGTACACTGGGAAAAATATCAGAATCTCATTAAAACTAGAGGAAGTTGTTGATTTACTTAATGTGTCACTATTTTTTTCTTTAAGATAGAAAGCTGGAGAACAGCTTCATAGTCTTTCAGTTACAGCTCTCCACCAGTGGGGACGACTGAATATGCTTGATGCAGAAATTCACTGTCAAGGGATCATAGAGGCTAGAAGAAAGTCTAATTACAGTGAGATTTAGAGGATTTGGAATTATCCATTTTTAGAACTAATTTTTTTTAGTTTTCCTGGCTCTTGGTTCATTCTTTTATTTGCAGAGTTATGAAAAGCCTGATTACTTTGGTAACAGTATTCTTGCTGCAATTTTTTTCAGCAGGTGGTAGAGCTTATTCTTATAATGTAATGGGAAATATATAGTGTAATTCCATTTCTATGAAGCTCATAAAAGTGCATGCACACTGAACAGCGAAATGGCTAGGAGATATAGCATGTGGTCAACTATAAAATAAATAATGGTCAGGGAGGGAGGTTTCAGGACTTGGTACAGAATGATGGGCCTAATTTGGGACTGAGAGCATTTTGCTGACACCTGTCTCAGTAAGATGAGAAATTGTACCAATGTAATACTGTGTATTTCATAGTTATTATAGCACTACTTTCTGTGACATGTTATATATCATAAGTACTGTACTATTATATAATATGTGACACAGTAAATTATTATCAGTTATTAGCCATTTTTATTAACGCTGCCCATGGAGACTAAATTTTTTCAAGAGGAAAATAACAATCAGGCTCCTAGAATCAGGATAGAGCTTCCTACAGTTTAGTCAAGGCTGGTGGAAATAAATCCTAGTGCTTTCTGGATCAATAGGTGACTTCCAGGATAATACAAGGTTCCTCTTACTAAAATCTGGTGATTCCCAGCTGCTCACGGCATCAAGATTCCTCATACCTGACACAGGCTCTAGTCATAAGCGGAGATGGTGCTGAATTCCACTTAGTAGATGTATAGGTAGTGACATTCAACGGATGCAGAGATAGTGTTTGATACTATTTAATAAGTAGATGGATGGGTGGATGGATGGATGGATGGATGGGTAGATGGATGGATGGGTGGATGGGTGGATTGGTGGATTTTAGTATTTAGAAATGATTGTATAAGGGGAAGTTAAGGGCCAAGATGGCTCCCTACATGTTTAAAGTTTCACCACACATAAACCCAACAAAGAATTGAGCAGAAAGCTTAGTTTCCAGGAATTTTAACTTTTATTCAGAAAACTGATAACACCCACTTGTTGGAGTACACATGGGGTGGGGGAGAGAGAGAGAGAGCCTAAGAGACATTTACTAACATGTTACCTGTCCCAAACTCAGCAGAGAGCACAGCTGCCAGTGACCCAAGTTTTATATAAACATCTAGGCCCCACCTTTACTTTCTTTCTAAGTCATGCCTAACACCTGTTAACACTCCAGTTTACCCCATACGACACCTATATCCTTCCGCCCCATAGCATGGGAAACATTTGCCTGGGGAACATGTTCTGGCTTGGTGTAGAAGTGTCTGTGTCCTGTCATTTTCGACTTTAACATGATGACTGGTTTTGCCCTGGTCACCAGTGTTGACTGGTGAGATGGTCTTTCTGGCTGGAATGGGCAGGGGTCACCATTGGATGATGAAGTCAGGTGCCCAAAAGGTCTGGATTTGGGTTACCTAATATGGATATGTGGAAGGTTTGAACTGGTGAATTGGGTTTTAACTAACTCCAGCATTGAATATGTTCCAGGTTAAGTCTGGAAGAGGAAGACAGATTCAAGGATGCATCCTCAATCCCTTCCTTACTCTTTGTTACCAAGGAGAGTCGTTGAGAACCATTAATGGGTTTTGTTCTAGGAGAAACTGTAAGTGCTCAGGGACACAATTTCAAGCCTCTTGTCCCGACTTACAGGGTGAAAGCTTCATGAGTGGTGACACAGGGCTGCAGATTTCTCTCTCTGTGTGTGTCTCTCTCTGTCTCTCTTTCCTTCACTGTCCCTCCCTCCCCTCTTAATTGATGATGTATCCAGTAATAAATACATAAAAACATTAAGAAAAATGAACAAGACAACTCAGAATAGCCAAAATGAAAAAAAAAAAAAAGGGAGTGGGGAGAGGGAATAGAATCTGTATTCTAATTGCCCTAAAATTCAGTGCCTGGTGTTTCTGTCCTCCTCTCTCTACCAGTATAAAAGGTTCTCACTCACTCCTTGTGTGTGTCGGGGCAGAAGGGGGTATCTTGATTTAATAGAAGCTAGTCCAAAATTACAGATTTGAAATGCTACTAAGCAGTTTCATGTCGGGACATGAAAGTAATTAGCATGAGACTTAACATCAGCCCGCCAAGCATACTATGGACTTATACAAACACACAAGACATTGTGAGTGTGCAGGAAGTTATTTAAGTGAGTGTCTGCCGGAAGTCACTTTCAGTTCCCTCATGCTCAGCTCCTGCTCTTTCATTTCCTGTGGCCCTTCCCTGCTTCCTCTTCCTGGGGACCAGCCATGTTGCTTCTCCTGGGACCTTAATATGTGTAGCCAAGCCCTGGTAATTAGCTTAGGCTAGCCTATCTCTTTCCTTTTGCCTATTTTTCTGTACCTGAATAACATGTGATGTAATAAACCTACCGTTTGTTTAAACTTCCAGTTCAGAGTTGTGCTGAGGTCTGATTTTTTTAAAAAATTTTTTATATTTATTTTATTTATTTATTCCCTTTTGTTGCCCTTGTTGTTTTATTGTTGTAGTTATTATTGTTGTTGTCGTTGTTGGATACGACAGAGAGAAATGGAGAGAAGAGGGGAAGACAGAGAGGAAGAGAGAAAGATAGACACCTGCAGACCTGCTTCACCGCCTGTGAAGCGACTCCCCTGCAGGTGGGGAGCCGGGGTTTGAACCGGGATCCTTATGCCGGTCCTTGTGCTTTGCGCCACCTGCGCTTAACCCGCTGCGCTACAGCCCGACTCCCTGATTTTTTTTTAATTAGTATATGTGACACCCAACATGGGCACAAAGGGACCCTGAGATTAGAGTCTCAAGCTGGGCCAACTGAACAAACCTTTCGTGCAAAGACCGGTATAACAGAGGCCTCTGGTTGCCTTCCTTTCCAGGTCTCTTTGTTGAGAGTATCTGTGTTATTTTTTTCTGGCCATCCAGCAGACTCTCTGAAATGTAGGTCATTAGTTTAGTCCTAAATTTACCCACGGGAAACAAGAGACAGAGAGGCCATTAATTCTTTCTTCTCAGTATCTCAGTAAAACCATCTTGCCTGAGGCTAAGTCACTCCCCAGAACTCAGTTAGCTACTTAGGGATGCTCAGTCCACCGTGTCAGGTCTCAGGAGGAACACTGCTGGCTTTATTGTGGCCAGTCCTCAAATTGCCTCCTATCTATCTATGGTAATTCTGTTACCACAGCTGTGGGGCCCTGGCCGGCTCCCCTCCACACTGGTCTGAGGGAGCCCATGTGCCTTGCTAAGAAGCTAATCCAATGTAAAGTGGGGTGGGGGTTGGGGGGCTCGGTCAAGCAGGATGGGAGGATGTATATCCAACCAAGGAATTCTGGAAGGCAGGAATTCATGGTGCTTTTATAGTTGTGGCCTTAGCTCTGTTCTGGGGGTGGGGAGCACTGAGCCTCTAAGCCTCCCTGTGAGGACATAGTAATAAGAAACATGTTGAGTCTCCATATTGGGGACGTTTCTTGGGCATTGTTTGTTGGGTGACTATTTAATTCCACTGTGGTCTGGAAAGATGCCTGGGATGACTTCAGTGCTCCTGGGTTGATGAAGGCTGTTTTGTGGACTTGTGTATGGTCTGACTTTGAGAATGCCCCATGTGGACTGGAGAAGAATGTGCTTTCCATTTCTCTTGGGAGGAAGAACTCTGAGAATGTCAGGAACGGGAGACACAGGGTGAAGCTTGAGCACAGTGGGGTGGACAACAGCACAGCCAAGGGCTCTGCACCAGAGGGAGAGCTGGGGTCTCCCATATTCAGTGCACAATTGGAAAGAGGGACTTGGGCAAGTGGTGAGAGTTGTATGAAGACACCTGTCTGAGGAGATGGCATAATGGTGATGCAGAAAGGCTTTCATGCCTGAAGCACCAATCCCCAGTCCCAGCAGAAGCTGGATTCTAGCAGTGCTCTGGGAAAAATAAATTAATAAATAGTAGAATTACAGTAGGGGAGATAGCATAATAGTTATACAAGAGGCTTTCATGCTTTTGGCGCTTGGGTTCCAGGTTCAAACCTCTGTACTACCATAGCCTAGAGCTAAGGATTGCCCTGATATATATCCCTCTCTCTCAGTCTCCCTCTCTCCCTCTGGATCTCTTTTGTCTTTAATTTTTATCATTTGTATTTATAAAATGGAAATATTGACAAGACTATAGGATAAGGAGGGGGGACAATTCCACACAATTCCCACCACCAGAACTCTGCATCTCATCCCCTCCACTGATAGTTTCTCTATTCTTTTTCTTTTCATTCTGTATCCTTTTTTTAAAAAAAAAAATTTATAAAAAGGAAACACTGACAAAAACCATAGGATAAGAGGGGTACAACTCCACACAGTTCCCACCACCAGATCTCTGTATCTCATCCCCTTCCCTGAGAGCTTCCCTATTCTTTATCCCTCTGGGAGTATGGACCCAAGGTCATTATGGGATGCAGAAGGTGGGAGGTCTGGCTTCTGTAATTGCTTCCCCACTAAACATGGCCATTGGCAGTTCGATCCATACTCCCAGCCTGCCTCTCTCTTTCCCTAGTGGGGCAGGGCTCTGGGGAACTGGGACTCCAGGACACATGGGAGGTGTCATCTGCCCAGGAAAGTCAGGCTGGCATCATGGTATCATCTGTAACCTGGTGACTGAAAAAGAGTTAAGATATAAAGCGGAACAAATTCTTGACTAATCATGAACCTAAAGGCAATAATATTGCAGATGAAGATTTGGGGTCCCGGTTTTGGAAAAAGGTCTATTTTAGATATATTCTAAGGTGCCCATGACTTTACTAATTCTTGTCTGAGCCTGACAGCTAATAGGCAGGTGAACCTAGGTTACTATCTGGGGAGATGATGCCAGAGTTGGAAGAAGGACTAGAAAGCTACATCAGGGAAGAGAATAGCTCCCAAATATGGGGAAAGTGTAATAATATTGTAAATAGAAAAAATATATATTACTCATCACCGGGAGGTTACAGATCCTATCAATGTGTCAATAACTAGCCTATAGATCACCATTCCTCCCAATATAATGATTAAAAATATCATAGTGGGATCCATGGTGGCTACTGAGATACTCACATGCTGAGGAAAGAGTGAGCCAGCCAGCGTTCAGGACAGACCTCCCTGCTGGGTGCTGTGTGACAAGAGCACAGAGGCCACAAGCCAATCTGAA
The DNA here is from genome assembly GCF_950295315.1 of Erinaceus europaeus. Lineage (NCBI taxonomy): Eukaryota > Metazoa > Chordata > Mammalia > Eulipotyphla > Erinaceidae > Erinaceus > Erinaceus europaeus. Next base: position 120,635,373 of record NC_080169.1, read on the forward strand.
GGGCCACCTGTGCCTAGAGAAATCATACTGCCCCAAGCTCAGAGGAAACACACAAGAACCTGGTTGAAGAAAGGACAGAGGAGTCACATCTGGATGAAGAAACTCCAAATGGCCCCAACATAAATCCTTACTTGCATAATATCTCTAAAAACCAAGTTGTCCACACTCCTTCCTTCTTTCTAATCTTACAGACCACCAGAGGCCTACCCTCAGAAGAAGCAGAGGGTTCTGAGCAGAGGGAAGATCTACCCAGATGCCAGCCTCTCCTCCCACACACACACTGGTATGGAGGGACCTTCCAAATGGCGGATCATATTGCCTGGAAATTGTTCTGGAAAAGGGTCTTTTAAAAGAGCCCACAGGGCTCTGTACCCACATCCAATTTCATCAGGACCCTAGGGGAGAAAAGAAGGGGAAAATGAAGGACATTTGGAAGAAGAAGAGGGGCAATTATGAACACATGCAAACAGATAGTTGTAGAGATGACAGTTAGCCCAACCATATCTGCAGCCTTGGGAGAACTTTGGCAGTTTGCAATGGAGGGACTTGGGATTCAGAACTCTGGAGGTGGGAACGGTGTAGAATTGTACTCCTGTTGACATGTAATTTTGTAAATCAATACTGAATCGCTAATAAAAATTCAAAAAAAAAAGTAGTAATAGGCATAGGTGTGACTTAGGAATAGAGGGCAAAACTGTATAAAAATGAGAGATAGATGACAGACGATAGACAGAAATATGATAAATAGATAGATGATAGACAGTGATATATAAATAATAGTCAACCCACAGATCTCCTGTGTTCTGGGAGAACTTACAGTTAACAATGGAGAAATGGGAACACAAAACTCTGGTGATGGGAACGGTATGGAATTATACCCGTTATCTTATGGTTTTGTAAATCAATATTAAATCACTAATAAAAATGTAAGTAAATAGGGAGTCAGGCAGTAGCACAGCGGGTTAAGCACATGTGGTGCAAAGTGCAAGAACCGGTGTAAGGATCCCGGTTTGAGCCCCTGGCTCCCCACCTGCAGGGGCGTCGCTTCACAGGTGGTGAAGCAGGTCTGCAGGTGTCTGTCTTTCTCTCCCCCTCCCTGTCTTCCCCTCCTCTCTCCATTTCTCTCTGTCCTATCCAACAATGATGACATCAGCAACAACAAGGGCAACAAAAAGGAAATAAATAAATATTTTTTAAATGTAAGTAAATAAATAAAACATAAATACACACTACAAAAAAAAGGTAGCCATGCCATCCAGATTGTCTAAGTGGTGTCATCTTTACAACCATGGCCACCAACCTTCTTTCCTCTTCTGTCAGTCTGAAGAGATCTCTGAGTCTAAATACATTACAGTAGGACACAGTGAGAAAATTTTTTGTAGTTTAGAAGGAAGATCTGTTTCCCTGAGGCTTTATTCCTAATCAATCCCCAACCTCTAGGAAGACATTTGTTTTTTTTAAATGTTATTAGTGATTTAATAGTGATTTACAAAATTATAAGGTAACAGGGGTAGAACTCCTCACTATTGCCACTGCCAGAGTTCTGAGAGATGCCAAAAGAAAGGGAGAGAGAGACCAGAGCACTACTCAGCTCTGGTTTATGATAATGCTAGAGATGGAACCTGGGACTTTAGAGCCTCAAGTATGAAAGCTATTTGCATAACCACTGTGCTGTCTCCCCAGCCCTCAGCTTTCTTGACAATGCCTATCTCCCTCTCCAAACTGCTGGGAAAAGACAAGCAGCTTTTCATAATGTCCTTCTGTTCTGAGGGAGCTTCACCCATCCTCTCCACAAGTTAGGTGTTCATTAAGAGTTTCTTTAATTGGATCTGTGGAAAAGGTTTAGAGGACTTTCTGGGATTTCACTAGATGTCCATAGCAAACTGCCCTGAGCACAAGGACTGTTTTGGAACAGACTCCACTCAAATAAAGAGGGCGAGGGAACTCCGGCAAGAGAGAAGTGATTGGTAGTCAAGTCACATGACCCATCCATTGGAAGCCGAGACCGCACTAAAAAGGTGGATTTGTATAGAGTAAACGACTCTCTCACACACATCGCCTCCAGGGGTTGCATCCAAAGACCTTTGTGTACTGAAAAAAGTAAAAACTTCTTGGGGTTGTGGCTGGAATTAATGGCAAGTTTATTAGGTCCATAAAAACTATGGTAGCGGGGAGTCGGGCTGTAGTGCAGCGGGCTAAGCGCAGGTGGCGCAAAGCACAAGGACCGGCATAAGGATCCCGGTTCGAGCCCCGGCTCCCCACCTGCATGGGAGTCGCTTCACAGGCGGTGAAGCAGGTCTGCAGGTGTCTGTCTTTTTCTCCTCCTCTCTGTCTTCCCCTCCCTCTCTCCATTTCTCTCTGTCCTATCCAACAACAACAACAATAATAATAACTACAACAATAAAACAGCAAGGGCAACAAAAGGGAATAAATAAATAAAATAAATATAAAAAATTTTAAAAGAACCATGGTAACAAAATAAGCAAAGAGGAAAAGAGCTACCGGCCCTGTGGTGTGGGTCACAGTCCTTAAGCTTAGTTTACCAGCATTCAAATACAACACGTGTGGGTCCCAGGAGAAGATCAGGCAGGAACAGCAACTTTCAAAGGGGGTGGAAGGCTAAACTTCTGTCAGATACTTGTTTAAATAACCTCCCATACCCACAATCTCTTGTGAGTTTCGTCCTTTGCTATAGGTCATGACATCATCCGTATGCTAATTTGATACATAGCCCATAGTTCCTTTTGCTACGATCAATGCAATCCCAACATGTATGGTGTCATCGAGAGTCTGTATCAAGGACATTTAGGGTTTCTCTCCTCTAAGGTTTTTATGGCACTAAAGCAGCAGGAGAGACCATGCAAGATGGTTCTCATTTTTTAACACAAATGGATTTCAAAGAAATTCTACCAGGGCAACTGTCTCCTAGATCACTGAGCAGAAGTTTTGTTGAGAAGTTTTCTCTGTCCTTTCTGCCGAAGCAGCTTTGTTCCTTGGGCGTAAACAAAATAGTCCTTTCTCTTTCTCAATTGGCCGGAGAGATAAAAACTTCTTCATTTTGGCTTTCGATGTTGGTTCTTTGTCTTGAGAGAAAGGTTTATCACATCCTTAAAATTCACTTGTTGCTCTTTGAATTCACAGGTAGCTTGAGGCAAAGGTTTGAATTTCTAAAACTGAAACCATGTGCCCAGAATCATCACAAGGGATATTTAAAAATTTTCAAAAGGCAAATACATAGCACATCCTCCCAAATAAGCCAAAGCATAAAGCTGATAATGTGCTAGCTTTCTAAACCAACCAAAAATTAGCATACCTTTAAATGAGTGTATGGAGACACTCTCTTAACTACTTCTCTAAGGGCTTAAAGAAAAAAGAAAGAAAATTGCCTCCAATGACACTTGATTATGGATTTTTTCTACTCCGAGGATCCTCCCTCAGATATTCTAATTTAATTGATTGATCTGGGATATAGCTCCAGCACCCACACTGTTAACTTCTGAATGGTACTGAATGCCAAGGTTCAGTGCTCACCATTCGAAATACCCATTCATCTAGAGACACAAGGCTGGTGCACGGAAAAGGAGTTTGTTTAATTCAGGAGCAAGCAACCTGAGAAGATTGCAGACTCGTATTGAGATAAAAAACCATCTTATCCTCAGGTCAGGGTTTGAGGAACCACAAAAGTGGGAAAGGATTGTTGGTAAGAGGTTGAAGAAAAGGAATCCAGCTTGTCCTCATTCTCCTCTGCTCTTCTTCCACCCAGTTCTTCTTTTTTTTTTTTTTCCTCCAGGGTTATTGCTGGACTCGGTGCCTGCACCATGAATCTACCGCTCCTGGAGACCATTTTTTCAACCCTTTTGTTGCCCTTGTGGTTGTAGCCTCGTTGTGGTTATTATTATTACCATTGTTGATGTTGTTCGTTGTTGGATAGGACAGAGAGAAATGGAGAGAGATGGGGGAGACAGAGAGGGGGAGAGAAAGATAGACACCTGCAGACCTGCTTTACCGTCTGTGAAGCGACTCCCCTGCAGGTGGGGAGCCGGGGGCTCGAACTGGGATCCTTATGCTGGTCCTTGCGCTTTGCGCCATGTGCGCTTAACCCACTGTGCCACAGCCTGACCCCCTCCACCCAGTTCTTGACATGTTGAGATTGTGTATCGATACTGGGTGGTCCCAGGCCTCCCACTAGCCACCAGCTCCATACAGCAGTGCCAGCCATCCACAGGACCCCCCCATCACATGCCACCCTGCTTGGGTGTCTTAAAAAGAAAGAAAGAAAGAAAGAAAGAAAGAAAGAAAGAAAGAAAGAAAGAAAGAAAGAAAGGAGAAAAGAAAAGAAAAGAAAAGGAATCCAGAGACATGTAAGGAAGGGGCTTCTGTGATCTGACAAATTCCCAGAACACAGTCACCTGTTCAGGGGAACCTGTTCCCTGTAAAACTTTGCTATCCATTGCTCTGTACAATCTCTAAGACAGTCTCTAAGTTTCTACTGAAACATGGTGTTTGACTCTCTTTTAGTATTTTCTTTGTACTAGGGACAGTAATGGTTTTTCTAATAAATACAGTTGTTGGTAAGTGTGTAAAATTTCTGTTTGCATGGTCCAGGAAGTGGCACAGTGGATAAAGCATTAGACTCTCAAGCAAGACAGATACCAGAGTGATGCCTGGTTCTTTCTCTCTCTCTTCCTGTCTTTCTCATTAATAAGTAAATAAAAAATACATAAATAAATAAATTAATTAATTAATTTTCTATCTTATTGGGTAAGACCAAGAGAAATTGAGAAAGGAGGGGAATATAGAGAGGGGAGACAAAGAGGCACCTGCAGACCTGTGAAGTGACCCCCCCCCCTGCAGGTGGGGAGCTGGGGGGGGCAATAAATAAGATATTTTAAAAAATTAAATAAAGGGGCGGGCAGTGGTACACTAGGTTAAGAGCACATAGTACAGCGAAAAGCAAGGACCCATACAAGGGTCCTGGTTCGAGCCCCCAGCTCTCCTCCCGAAGGGGGGCTTCCCCTCCTCTCTCAATTTCTCTCTGTCTTATCCAAGAAAATAGAAAAAAATGGCCTCTAGGAGCAGTGGATTCATAGTGTTGGCACCAAGCCCTAGCCATTACCCTATAGGCAAACAAACAAACAAACAATAAATAAATCTTTCAGTTTTCTGCGTGACACTCTAACCCTCTGCCTAGGTCCTCCTCCACCATCATGTACTAACAACTGAACAACCTCCACCCCACCGGTCACCCTCCTCAAGACCTTTACTTTGATGCAATACACCAAATCCAGTCCACAGTTTGCTGTGTTTCCCCTTCTGTTCCCATTTTTCAACTGTTTGTGAATGAGATCACCCCCTATTCATCCTTCTCTCTCTGACTGATCTCACATCACATGATTCCTTTAAGGTTACCTGTTCCTCCCCAACCATCTGTGACTGGCTCCTAGCTAGGCATTCCACAGTGCTGGAGAACACACTTGAACTATTCAGCGTCAGACAAGGTGAAGGCCAAGAGAGAGAGTGAGAGAGAGACTGGGAGAAAACAAGATGGGGTTTCTAATGTCTCCTCGTCTTCCAGGGATTGATTGCTTGCTTACTTTAAGTCATTTGAATGTGCAACCAGGGCTAAGAAGCCCGTATGAAATCCTTTAGGTTCATGATTAGTCAACAATGTGTTTGGCTCTATATGTTAACTCTTTTTTTCAGTCACGAAGTTCCAGATACCAGCTGGACTTCCCTGGGAAGACTACCCCACCAATGTGTCCTGGAGCTCTGCTTCCCCACAGCCCTGCCCCACTAGGGAAAGAGAGAGACAGGCTGGGAGTATGGATCCACCTGTCAACACCCATGTTCATCAGGGAAGCAATGACAGAAGCCAGACCTCCCACCTTCTGCATCCCACAATGACCCTGGGTCCATGCTCCCAGAGGGATAAAGAATAGGAAAGCTGTCAGGGGAGGGGATGGGATACAGAGTTCTAGTGGTGGGAATTGTGTGGAGTTGTACCCCTCTTATCCTATGGTTTTATCAGTGTTTCCTTTTTTTATATAAATAAAAATTTTAAAAAATAAGTTCATGTAAGAAATATTTAGAAACTGTTCAGATAGGTATGGGCTCTGCCACACAACTCGTGCCTTTCCTAAAATGTGCAAAGCCTGCACTCTGGGTGTGTTCACTCACGGTGTTATTCCTCTGTGTTCTCACTGAATCAACAGAGTGAACTTTTCCTTTGTGCGAAGATCCAGAACACTGCACAAGGAAGTGTTCCTGCACGCCTCTACAAATATCCCCCATCAGAACCAGAGAGTATCTACAGGAGCATAGAAATGGCTATGAGGAGGCTGGCAGGTGGCACACTCTGCCTAGCATACATGTTGTCATGACCAAGGACCCAGGTTCAAGCCCCTGCTCCCCACCTGCTGTGAGAAGTTTCAGAAGCAATGAAGTGGGTCTACAGGTGTCTCTCTCTCTCTTTGTCTTCCTCTCTATTTTTAACTTCTCCCTGTCTTATCAAATAAAATGAAAGAAAGTGAAAAGAAAGGAGAAGAGAAGGGGAAGGGGAAAGTGGAAAAATGGCCATCTGGAACAATGGATTCATTGTTTAGACACTGAGCCCCCCAAATAACTCCAGTAGTAGAAAGAAGAGAGAAAGAAAGGAAGAAAGAAAGAAAAGAAAGAAAAAAAGGAGCGAGAGAGGGAGGGAGGGGTGGGAGAAAGGAAGGAAGGAAGGAAGGAAGGAAGGAAGGAAAGAAAGACAGAAGGAAGAAATAAAGAAAGAAATAGGAAAGAAAAGACAAGTGAATGAAATATTGAAGCATAATTTCTTCTTCTCTCAGCTGTTTCTTGCCATGCTTCATCAGCGACTGCTGTCATCTATGTGAGAAATAGAAGCAGAAGCAAACCTAAGAGTTTCCCCTGAGCGTAGGTTGTGTGTTCTGAGCTTAGACTTCTCACCAGCATGTCTGTTTCTGGTTTGTAGATGTACAAGGTTTGAATAAATCAAAATAAGTCCTAAACAAGCAAAGCTTCAGGGCCAGGTGGTGGCGCACCTGGTTAAGCGCACACATTGCAGTGTGCAAGGACTCGGGTTCAAGCCTCTGGTCCTCACCTGCAGGGGAAAGCTTTATGAGTGTTGAAGCAGGACCTCAGGTGTCTCTCTGTCTCTTTCCCTCTCCCTGTCTCCCCCTCCACTCTAAATGTCTCTGTCTTTATCCAATAATAAAGAAAGATGATTTTTTAAAGTAAAAAGCAAAGCTTCCCTGAAAGCTTTTGACTCTGCCCAGCCGCATTGGCCTGTCCTATTTCCAATGTGAAGGCAGGATGGGGTAGTACTGCCATTATCCTGGAGGTGGAAAGGCTATTTGTACATATTGAACTAATTTCTGTGCTGTGAGGCAAATCCATCTCCACCTCCAAGCTATTCTAGGCACCCTCAAGCCCAGGAATGTAATTAGCAGGAAACAGAGCTGATGTGCTGTGACAGCCAGCCCTGCTCCAAAGCCCGCACTGAAGGGATGAAGGTGAGCAACACAGGGGTGGTAAGAGAGGAGGGGACACTGAGCATTGATGGAAAGCCAGCTCTAAAGATGTGAAGGCCTGTGGTGGGCAACCAACATTGAGCCTCTGGAGCAAAGCCGAGTTGGGGACCGGGAGGTGGTGCACCTGGTTGAGCGCGCATGATACTAAGCACAGGGACTTGTGCGTGATCCAGGTTGGAGCCTCCACTCTCCACCTGCAGGGGGTATGCGTCAAGAGCAGTAAAGTGGGTCTGCAGGTGTCTATCTTTTCTCTCTCCCTCTCTGTCTTCTTCCCCTCCTCTCTCCATTTCTCTCTGTCCTACCCAATAAAATGGGGAAAAAAACTGTCAGAAGGACATAGAAGCCCTGCAGAATATATACAGCTAAAGGTAAACCCCCCCCCAAAAAAAATGCAGGCCCTCCCTGGAGAAGCCCATCTGTTCAGACCTTCTAGAGTGAGCTTCAGTCCGCCATTCACTCATTTGCCAGGCACCACGCTCACTGCTGGGCATATATGAAGAGCGGATTAAATCACAGATGGCCAAGAAGCCATCACTGCTGCCACCTACCACTTTGCCTGGCCTCTTTCTTTTCTTTTTCTGTTATTTTTTTGAAAACACAGAACACGGGCCAGGAGGTAACTCACTGAGGCAGAACACTGCTTTACTGGGTGTGAGGCCCTGAGTTAATGGCCCAGCGCTACCTGGGAGAGTCTGTCTCTCTCTCTCCCTCCTCCTCCCCCTCCCCCTCCCCCTCCTCCTCCCCCTCCCCTCCCCCTCTCCCTCCTTTTCCCCTCCCCCTCTCCCTCCTTTTCCCCTCCCCCTATCCCTCCTTTTCCCCTCCCCCTCTCACTCCCCCACCCTTTTCCCTCTCCTTCCCCCTCTCCCTCCCCCACCCTTTCCCCTCCCCCTCCCTCCCTTTCCCCTCCCCATCCCTTCCCCTCCCCTCCCTTTCCCCTCCCCCTCTTCCTCTCCCTCCCCATCCCTTTTCCCTCCCCCACCCCTCCCTTTCCCTTCCCCCTCCCTTTCCCCTCCCTCTCTTCCTCTTCCTCCCCCTCCCTTTCCCCCTCCCCCTCTCCCTCTTCCCCTCCCTTTCCCCTCCCCCTCTCCCTCTTCCTTCCCCTTCCTTTCCCCCTCCCCCTCTCCCTCTTCCTCCCCCTCCCCCTCCCCCTCTTCCTCTCCCTCCCCCTCTTCCTCTCCCTCCCCCTCTTCCTCTCCCTCCCCTCCCTTTCCCCTCCCCCTCCCCCTCTCCATCCCCCTCCCTTTCCCCCTCCCCCTCTCCCTCTCCCTCTCCATCTCTTTCCCTTTTCCTGAAATTTATCAAAGTAAAACACTGGTATAGAAGAATAATGGGATAATCATGGAGATGTGAGGCCCCAGTACTGACAAAAAAAAAACAAAACAAAAAACCTTCATAAGACAAAACTTTTCATTGGAACAGTTTTCGGGTGTATATTTCCATAACATTAGGCATGTCCTATTTATGGATATCCAGAATACTTTTCATTGTGCAAAATTGAAACTTTGTAACTTTTTAAAATTTTTATAGGAGTGATTAATGGTTTACAATCTACAGTTAATACAGTTGATGGTACACGTGTAAAATTTCTCAGTTTTCTGCAAAATACTCTCACCCCCAGGCTAGCTCCTCCTCCACCATCAGGCACCCAGAACTGAAAGCCCCCCACCCCAGAGTCCTTTACTTTGGTCCAAGTTCTGCTCTGTGTTTCCCCTTCTGTTCTTATTTCTTCACTTCTGTCCAGGAGTGAGATCATCCCATCTTCATCCTTCTCTTTCTGGCTGATCTCACTTCACAGAATTCTGTCAAGCTTCATCCCAGATGAGGAGAAGAATGTGAATTCATCATTTTTAAAAACTGAGTAGTGTTCCATTGTGTATGTAGACCACAACTTGCTCACTCATCTGATGCTGGACACCTGGGCTGCTTCTAGGACCGGGTTATTACACATTGTGCTGCTATGAACATAGGTGCACACAGATCTCTTTGGGTGTGTGTTTGGTTTCTAAGGATATATCCATACCTGTTCTTCGACCTTCTCTCTGTGCGCTGATTTCTTGATCCTCTCTGTAATTGTACCACCAATTAACTCATCAACATCCTTCCCTGGCCCCACCTCCTTCTGCATCATTTCTCAACATCGGTGTGCTCTCTGATGGTTCTTCTCCAGTCTCAGGCTGGCTGCAAGTTACCCTGTAGCTTTTTTTTCTAAGATTTTATATATTTATTAATGAGAAAGATAGGAGGAGAGAGAAAGAATGAGGCATCACTCTGGCACATGTACTGCCAGGGATTGAACTCAGGACCTCATGCTTGAGAGTCCAAAGCTTTATTACTGCGCTACCCTCCGGACCCTACCCTGTAGCTTTTTAACATGCTCGTTACAGATACAAAGCACTCAGCAGTCTTCCCCACAACTCAACTGCCACTTTAAAGGACTGAGTTCGAAGGGCACATGTTATAGCATGCAAAGACCCAGGTTTGAGCCTCTGGTCCCCACCTGTAGGGAGGAAGCTTCAGGAATGGTGAAGCAGGGCTGCAGGTGTCTCTCTGTCTCTCTCCCTCTCTGTCTTCCCCTCCTCTTTCAATTTCTCTCTGTCTCTATCCAATAAATATAATACCAGTAAATAAATAAATGCTTTAGTTCTGCAGATTTTTTTTAAATAGTCACCTGCCCAGCCTCCTGCCCCATCAACATTCTGGATGCCAAGAAACTGCAAGTGAACTTAAGAATAAGCTAGATTGTCTATTTCAGTTACTAAGTCTAGTGAAGCCCTTTCCTCAACTTACACTTACGTAAAAAGAGTATGCCACTGAATGTCTTTTTGAGAATATATAGAGTTGTGAAGCAGTTTATCTGTCTACATGAGAAAAGCAGGTTGCCACTTAACTATAGACTATTTTAGAAAGTTCTGCCTTTTCTTTCTTTTTTTTTTTTAACTGTTAAGCATTTTGGCACAGTTTTCCACTCTAGTAGTGCTTATTAGATGTCTATCTGGCTAATGAATATTTGTTCCAGTTGATACACAGTGATCTTTTGGGGCTAGCAGTATCTAAGTCCCTAGACTCCTGAAAGTATATTATTTTTATAAATTTATTTATTTGTAAAATGGAAACAATGACAAGACCATAGAATAAGAGGGGTACAATTCCCACCATCAGAGCTCCATATCCCATCCCCTCCCTGATAGCTTTCCTATTCTTTATCCCTCTGGGAGTATGGGCCCAGGGTCATTGTGGGATGCAGAAGGTGGAAGGTCTGGCTTCTGTAACTGCTTCCCCGCTGAACATGGGCATTGGCAGGTCAATCCATACTCCCAGTCTGCCTCTCTCTTTCCCTAGTGGGGCACAGATCTGGGTAAGCAGGGGTCCAGAACACTTTGGTGGGGTCATCTGCCCAGGGAAGTCCGGTTGGTATCATGCTAGCATCTGGAACCTGGTGGCTGAAAAGAGAGTCAACATACAAAGCCAAACAAAAATTCTTGACTCTCCAGATCAGTTAGAAGCTGCAGACTTTGAGACAATACTTTGTGTAATATCTTGTTTAACATACGTTCCTAAAGCTAGTTTTTTCTGTGTTAAAGCTATAATTATCTCAATGTTATTTTAAATGAATGTTATTTCTTTAAAGTTGACAAAAAAGAATATCTCCAAATAATAATAATAATTAATAAAAAAGGCATGGTTCCCCATTCACAGGAAATGGGGCCCAGGGTTACCAGCATGTCTCTATCTATCCATCACACAAATATTCGATAAATTACCACCGAGAATTACACGCACACTGAAATGCTCTCCAGGTGATTCTAAACACTGGCGTCGCTGTTTGACGATGCCTGCTAAAAGCATCTCTTTACGCTTTGACACTGTGTCTTTGACATTTTGACGGCACACCTATTCCATCAGCTGATCCATTACCACCTCCCAGTGAGCCCCTGTGTCACTCCCTGTGAATGAAACGCGCTCAGCCACTTCAATGCCCCGTGCAAAGCACATAAAGGCAGCTTGACAATAACCCCCAGGAAAGCACATAATCAGCTCACCTCGGAGTCCTAGATTATTAACCATTAGAAAATCATGTGCTGTGATAAATGTACCTAACAAAGACATTGATCTTTTTTTAACAAGACTTCCCGAGAAGAAAACACATATATTGAATATAGGAAACTCACAGGGGGACCCTCCATTTTCCTTTTGTGTCTTCAATTTGCTGGGGGAGCAACTCCTTGTATGGTGCTAGCTTTCACCTGTCAAAAAGAAAAAAAAGAAAGAAAGAAGAAAAAGACACTGACACTGATTACTAAGTTATGGAAGACACCACCTGGGCTGTAATATAAAGGGACATCTTGCACAGAAAAGAAATCGTGGGGGTTGCTTTGTAGTTGATAGACTATTGTAATGCAAACATTTCTTTCTCTCTGGACTTTACCATTCTTCCTGCTTAATTACTGGGTAGAGTGATAGATAAGTAAACACTTGGTCTGCATCATAATGTCCAGAGAAAGTCTTGAGTGTTTACATTTCTCTTTCTTGTTTTCTGTGTGTGAGAGACAGAGACAGAGACCAGGGTTAGGGATAGAGCTCAGTGCCTGCACAACAAATCCACAATTTTCAGTGGCCATTTTTTCTGGTTTTTTTTTTCCTTTCTGTTTTCATTTTTTCATTTGATAGCACAGGTAGAAAATCACAAGGGAGAGGGAGGTTGAAAGGGAGAGGGGCAGTGGTGGTTGCGTACCCGGTTAAGTGCACATAGTACTAAGTGCAAGGATCTGAGTTCGAGCCCCCAGCTCTCCACCTGCAAGGGAGATGCTTCCTTAGAGGTAAAGCAGATCTGCAGGTGTCTGCCTTTCTATCTCGCTCTGTCTCCCTGTCTTCTCTCCATTTCTCTCTGTCCCAGCCAATAAAATGGGAAAAAATGGTCATTAAGAGGCAGAGAGAGAGAGAGGAAGAGAGACACCTGCAGATCTGCTTTTCTGCTCCTGCAGGCTTCTCCCTTGTGGGTGGGGCTGGAGACTTGAACCCACATCCTTGTACATGGTGATATGCTCATTCTGGTGCCCTACTGTCCGGCCCTATTTCAGCCTATTTGTGGTTTGGTTGCTGCTATCTCAAGGGCCGTGGTACTCATGATTCTTCTCCTTACCTGAAGCATCTGCTCAATCTTTCTGCACCTGCATCCTTTGGTTAGCACCAAATAAATGTTTGCTTTGGATGTTCAGGAACTTTTCTAAAGAACCTTCTAAGTATAGACATATTCATAACTTCTTTTCAATGGCTATCTATTTGTACACTGATATCTTTTTTCTTTATTTTAATTCCTTATTGGGAGATTAGTGGTTTACAGTTGACAGTAAAATACAATCGTTTATACATGTGTAACATTTCCCAGTTTCCCACAGAACAATTCAACCCCCACTAGGTCCTCCTCTGCCATCATGTTCCAGATTCTGACCCCACCCACACCCCAGTGTCTTTTACTTTGGTGCAATGCACCAACTCTAGTCCAAATTGTGATTAGTGTTTTCCCTTCTGATCTTGTTTTTCAACTTCGGTCTATGATGTCTTTGACTTTACTATCCATAAGATACTCTTTGTGTCCTGTAAGGTTAAATATGTGACTCACCAGCATAATGGTTCTGAAAAAGACTTCTATATCTGAGACTTCTAGGTCCCAGGTTCAATTCCCAGCACCACCATCAGCCAGAGTTGATCAGGTCTCTGGAGTCTCTCTCTCTCTCTCTCTCTCCCCTTCTCTCTCTCTCGCCTTTTCTCCTCTCTCACTGATATAAAGAGACATATTTTAAAAGAAAATAATGGTAATTTAAAAAAAAGAAGAAGGGAAAAGAAGGAAGAGAAAGAGGGTGTGTGGATGGAGCAAAGGAAGTCTGTAAGTCAGACATGAATTTAATAAAGTCATCCAATCCTCTGCTTGAGAGCACACCAATCTATTAAATAAATGCTTCCTTAGGAAAAGCAAGTGTGAAATGATAATACTTTTCTGGCTTGTGGGTGGTATCGGGTTATACAGGACACAGCCTTGCTCAGTGAGAAGTTTAGAAGGAATAAGGAGAGAGGAGATAAGTATCTGGGTCTTGAATACCACATTGGTGATGTGTTTCATAGACTTCGATTGCACAGATACAGAAGCGCCATCTCCAGGAGGTTCCAAAGAAAGGATCGTTGTAGCTGGATGATTTTGAGGACACTGTGGATGGTGTGGGCTTAATTAGTTGAAGAGATCGATTCAGGAGGGAACCAAACACTTGTATTGAAGGGATTGGGAGAGAATTGTAGAAGCTGCCTAGAAAGAAGTGTTAAAGATTCTCACTGATTTCCCAAGAATTTCCATTGTATCATCTAGGTAGGAACTATCTCATGTTTCAGTGAGTTGAACACTATATCGTTTCTTCTCCAAAACAGAAGATTCCGGGTGCATCTGGGTGACAAGTCTAGCAGACGGAGACTTGTCTCAAGTGGCCTCCCCCAGGGCTCGGTTCTGGCTCCTACGCTATTTAATATTTACATCAATGACCTCCCAGAAACTTCTTCAAGGAAGTTCATCTACGCCGATGACATCTGCTGTGCAACTCAGGCATCCAAGTTCGACATCCTCAAGGAAACACTCACGAAAGACATGTCTCTGATATCTGATTACTGTAAAAAATGGCAACTAATCCCTATCACTGCAAAAACGGCATCATCTGTTTTCCATCTACACCATGCCTCGGCCTCGCGTGAGCTTAATGTGCAGCTTGGCGATACGAGAATCCGGCATGAAGCCCAGCCAGTCTATCTTGGCGTTACTCTCGATCGCACTCTGTCATTTCACGAACATCTCATAAAAACTGCAGCAAAGGTGGGCGCGAGGAATAACATCATTGCAAGACTGTCCAGCTCCTCATGGGGCGCGAGTGCTTCCACACTACGATCATCCTCTCTGGCATTATGCTATTCCACTGCAGAATACTGTGCCCCAGTATGGTTCCGTAGCCCCCATGTCCACTTGGTCGATTCCAAATTATATTCCTCCATGAGGATAATTTCTGGAACCATCCGTTCCACCCCGGTTCCATGGCTGCCAGTTCTTAGCAACATTGCCCCGCCAGATAGTCGTCGGGATGAGGCATCATCTAAGTTCATTTCCCACGTCTACGCTCGACCGGACCTGCCAATATACGTGGATATCTTCGCCCACCCTGTCCAACGCTTGACGTCTCGTCACCCAATCTGGTCCCCTACGCCTACACTGAACTTCTCTCTTCCAGACTATTGGAAACAGAGCTGGCAGTCAGCTGAGGTCAAGAACAAACACCTCATCACAGACCCTGCAAGCGTCCACCCGGCTTTGACCTAGCACGTTATGATTGGGCCCTCCTCAATCGCTATCGAACAGGCCATGGCCGGTGCGCCACTATGTTCCATTGCTGGGTAGCCAGAGACGACCCGAACTGCCCCTGCGGCTACAGACAGACTATGACCCACATAGTCAACGACTGCCACCTCTCCAGATTCAAAGGAGGTCTCGAAACTTGACATCAGGCTCAACCTGACGCTGTTGACGGGCTACGGAAGAAGGGCAAATGCTAGAAGAGTGAGTTGAAAGCATCCACTTGAACAATGTCAGAATCCTGGTATATCCAGACGCATTTCTGAATCCCCAAGTTCTGGCTTCTCTTATTCTCAAGAGAGCTACTTGAGTGAACAAGAAAAAAAAAAAAGTGGTGAAACAAAACAGACCTGCCCTATGTCCTTGTAATTCCTCTCCTGGAGATATATCCTAAAGAACTAAACACACCCATCCTAAGAAGTCTGTGTTCATAGCAACACAATTTATAACAGCCCAAACCTGGAAACAACCCAGGTGTCCATCAACAGATGAGTGACTGAACAAGTTATAGCTTAGATATACAATGGAATACTACTCAGCTATGAAGAATGAGGAATTCACCTTCTTTACCTCATCTGGGATGGAGCTGGAAGGAATCATGTTAAATGAGATAAGCTAGAAAAAGAAGGATGAATATGAGCTGATCTCACTCAAAGACAGAAGTTGAGAACTAATAACATAAAGGGATGCACAACGCAGAGCTTGGATTAGGTTTGGTGTATTGCACCAAAGTAAAGGACTCTGGGGTCTGCACGAGACTTTCAGGTCCTGGTGCTGATGGTGGAAGAGGACTCAGGCTGGAGGTGAGAGTGTTTTGCAGTAAACTGAGAAGTTTTGTACATGTACCAACAACTGTATTTACTTTTGACTATAAACCTCTAATTCCCCCCAATAACTTTTTTTAAAAAAATGTAAAAACAGGTGAAATGTCACAGAACTACCTGATCAGATTTCTTAAAAGATAAATATTGTAGGCCCTAATAGGTATTACTATTTTTTTTTCAGAATCTAAAATATTTATTTATTTATGAGAGATGAGAAGTGGAGAGAGAAAAAAACAGATAATGCAAGAGCATTGCTTTCACACATGAGATGCAGGAATTGAACCAGGAACTCATGCTTGAGGCACCAATATTTTATTCACTGTACCACCTCCTGGGCAAATGGTTTTAAAATAAAGCTAATTAACATGAGAGAACAGGCTGCTACTTCACTCAAATATTCAGTGTTTTAGATAATTTTAAGTATTTTCTAAAGAATTAAAAAATCTTTGGAATATGTAGAGTACGAGACAAAGTACTAAGAATGAACTCTTGGTCTGAAAATTTGACAACTTCTGTTTCAACAGACATTTACTGAGACTTTGCCATGAGTTGATATTGTATGACACATGTCCTCAAAGTTCTCAGTTAATCCTCACTTACTTTTGGAGGTAAGTGTCATTTTTTAAAAAATATTTATTTATTCCCTTTTGTTGCCCTTGTTGTTTTGTTGTTGCAGTTATTATTGTTGTTATTATTGATGTTGTCATTGTTAGATAGGACAGAAAGAAATGGAGAGAAGAGAGGAAGACAGAGAGGGGCAGAGAAAGATAGTCACCTGCAGACCTGCTTCACCACCTGTGAAGCAACTACCCTGCAGATGGGGAGCCGGGGGCTTGAACTGGGATCCTTGTGCTGGTTCTTGCGCTTTGCATCACCTGCGCTTAACCTGCTGCACTACCACCCGACTCCCATGGAGGTAGGTGTCATCTTGTCTTTTTAAAGTATTATTACTTTTACTTTTATTTAAAAAATGGGAACATTGACAAGACCATAGGATAAGAGGGGTACATTTCCACACAGAATGCTGTATCCTGTCCCCTCCCCTGATAACTTTCCTGTTCTTTATCCCTCTGGGAGTATGGACCCAGGGTCATTATGGGTGTAGAAGGTAGAAGGTCTGGTATCTGTAATTGCTTCCCCAGTGTACATTGGCATTGACAGGTCGATCCATACTCCCAGCCTGTCTCTCTCTTCCCCTAGTGGGGTAGGATTTCAGCTAATGAGTATGGAGCGACTTGCGTGTTGACAAAACCATGGTAAACTCTGGAAATACTACAGGTTGTACAAGGTCACGTGACCCAACTGCTGAAAATTTTGTGCCATATCAGAAGTTCTAGGATCCAGAAATCAGTCTGGTCCGATTTCTCACATCGTGGTGTACTATGCCATAGCACTGCTTTCAGGAATGTTTAGCCCTGAAATGAAAAATTGTATCGATGATTATGTGTTAAAAAGTATGTAAGAAGTCTTGCAACCAATCGTGATCAAAATTCAATACTGGATTAGCCTGTGGTGCTCTCATTTCGTGTCAACTACTCAAACGTACGGCTTGGAGTCTTAATTGGCCATAGGGAATGGACATTTTCCTCTGGATTAGTTCTATCATCTGTATTCATGTTGGTCATCCACTTCTTTTTCATCTTGTAACAGCCACACATAGAGGAAAGTCGTTTAATTTTGCAATTAACAGTTCTCTCACACCCAATAGTTCTTAAAAATGTGTAGGACTGGGGAGTCGGGCTGTAGCGCAGCGGGTTAAGCGCAGGTGATGCAAAGCGCAGGGACCAATGTAAGGATCCTGGTTCGTGCCTTGGCTCCCCACCTGCAGGGGAGTCGCTTCACAAGCGGTGAAGCAGGTCTGCAGGTGTCTATCTTTCTCTCCCCTTCTCTGTCTTCCCCTCCTCTCTCCATTTCTCTCTGTCCTATCCAACAACAATGATAACAACAATAATAATAACTACAACAATAAAACAACAAGGTCAACAAAAAATAAATAAATAAATAAATAAATAAATTTTAAAATGTGTAGGACTAATATTATCGTGCACTGTTACTTCAGTAAAAAATAATCAAAGGTAAAAAAAATGTATAGGACATTTCATCTTGGTAGTATAAGCACTTCTGGAAAATAATTTGTGTTAACTCTTGTGTTCAAGGGGTGCAGTGCTGATTATTTGACTGGAATAATAACCGTGGCTCTTGGTGAATGGGCAATAAGCCTAAATGCTGCTTCTCTGTAGTCTCCATTCCACTCATTCCGCCCTTCCATCAAACTGGGCTATTTCTCTTAGAAATCCCTTTTTAGATGAAAGAGAAGGAGAGAATAGTAAATGAAGCAAGAGGAAAGCAGAGATCCACCCATCAAGTGACCCCCAGAGACTTATCAGTGGATTTCTCAACAGAAAATCTCAAGTCTAGAAGAAACTGGGCAGAAATAGAGTATTCTATGGAAAAGATCTTGACCCAAGCATAGTTTTTCAACTGAGTTATAGGTCAGGTTGAAGGAGTAATGGAGGTCTTTTCAGATAAATAAGATTTAAAAGAATTCATCTGCTGTTGGGCACCTGAGTTGCTTTCAGGTTTTAGCTATTACAAATTGTGCTGCTATGAACGTAAGTGTACACAGATCTTTTTGTTTGGGTGTTAGAGAATACCAGCTTTTTCCAAAACAGAGACCCCAGATCTTCATCTGCAATATTCTTGTCTTTAGATTCATGATTAGTCAAAAATTTGTTCTGCTTTATATATTAATTCTTCTTTTAGCCACCAGGTTCCAGATGCTTCCATGATGCCAACCTGATTTCCCTGGTCCGACGACCCCACCAATGTGTCCTGGAGCTCCGCTTCCCCAGAGCCCTGCCCCACTAGGGAAAGAAAGAGACAGGCTGGGAGTATGGATTGACCTGTCAACGCCCATGTTAAGTGAAGAAGTAATCATAGAAGCCAGACCTTCCACTTTCTGTACCCTTTAATTCCCCTGGGTCCATACTCCAAAGGGATATGGACTTTCCATAGGGAAGCTATCAGGGGAGGGGAGGGGATATGGAGTTCTGGTGGTGGGAATTGTGTGGAGATATACCTCTCCTATCCTATAGTCTAGTCAATATTTCTATTTTATAAATAAACATTTTTTCAAAAAGAAGGGAAAAAATTCACTACCAGGCTGAGGAGATAGCCTAAGGACTATGAAAATGACTTTCTTGCCTGAGTCTCTGAGGCCCCAGGTTCAACCCCCAGCACAACTATAAGACAGAACTGAGCAGTTCTCTGCTGTTTAGCTCTTGGTATTTTTCTCATTAAAATAAATATAATAATTCACTACCATAAAACAAGTCCTATAAGAAGTATAATAAAACTAATATAAAAATGAAATTTACTTAACTCTTTTTCTCATAAGGAATAAATAAAGAAACAAAGCAAAAGGAATAAGCAAATTAGGGGCTGGGTGGTGGCACAACTGGTTGAGTGCCAGTGTCAGAATGTGCAAGGATCCAGGTTCAAGCCCCCAGTCCCTACCTGCAGGGGGAAAGTTTTGTGAGTGGTGAACCAGAGCTGTAGGTGTCTCTCTGACATCATTAAAGTCTGCCAGTCTCTTGCCCTTATTCTGCTTTTGCCGTCCTTACTTTGATGAGGTTAGCTTTGGAGTGACTGAGGGAAGTGTAATAAGAGGTAGGTGAGGAGGGTATCTACTTCTAAGTAATTCTTTACGGGATGCAGAAGGTGCTTGAACAGAAGGTGTTTTAATAACCCTCTGGTTATCTTCCTCGAACATCTCTCCTCCTCTGGGAATATGGGCCAAAAACTCTTTATGGGGTGCATAAGGTGGGAGTTCTGGGTTCTATAATTGCTTTTCTGTTAGACATGGGTGTTGTCAGATGGATCCATACCCCCAGCCTATTTCTATCTTTCCCTAGTGGGATAGGGCTCTGGGGAGGTGAGGGTCTGGGACATATTGGTGAGGTCATCAGGCTTCTGTAATTGCTTCTCCACTGAACATGGGCATTGACAGCCAAACCCCCCCCCCAGGTATGGATCGACCTGTCTCATTTACTTTTATGAGAGCTGATAAAATATATAAGAGAAGGTGGACGGTAGATGGCATAATGGTTATGCAAACAGACTCTCATGTCTGAGGCTCCAAAGTCCCAGGTTCAGTCCCCCGCACCACCGTAAGCCAGAGCTGAACAGTGTTCTGGTAAAGAAAAAAAAATGTATAAGAGAGAACAGAGTACTGCTCAGCTCTAGCATATGCTGGTGCCAGGGACTGAACCCGTGAACCCCTGGGTTCTTCAGCACGCAAATCCTGTGAATTTTAGCATCTCTTTTTCTGGTTCTTCAATTCACAATGCTACGTAACTATTTGACATTTATCATTAATTGCAGTCAGTTCTCATCATTCACAGGAGTTATGATCTGTGAACTCATCACAGACTTGAGTGGTGAACTATAATTCTGTGAGGAAATACAGTGTTGGTTCCTTTATGCCTCTGACATTTTCATCAACCCATCAATATAAAACCTTGTTTTATTTCACATCTATTTTTGATCCGTTGACACAGTTTTGTGGGCAGCCAGTAGGACTATAGCACAGTTTCTCTATAGGGGGCACAACACAGCCTTCTTGGGCTTGAGAAATTTAGAGAGCACCGCATAATGCTTAGGGGCAGTTTAAACCAGCAAAATTACCCACAGAAAGCACCAGTAATGCAAACCATTACAATGGATGCCAAATAAATCATGAGAAGGACATTTGTTTATAATTTCTTTTTGTTTTGTTTTTATTTATAAAAAGGAAACATTGACAAGAACCATAGGATAAGAGGGGCACAATGTTCTGTTTTTTTTTTTTTTACTAATGATTTACAAAATGACAAAATAACAGTGGTACAATTCCCATCACCAGAGTTCTGTGTCCCCATTCCCTCCACTGGAAACTGCAGTGGTTTACCCAAGTCCACAAATATGAGATGACTATTATTTCTATAACTGTACTATAACTATAACAAATATACATATACATATATACATACATATATTTCCTCTTTTTTTCCTATGGTCCTCTTTCTCTTCCTTTCTAAGTCACACCTACACCCATTACTACTTCTAAATGCCTTGTCTTTGTTTTTCCTCTTCTCTGATGGAACTGGAGTTCAGAGCCCTCTGGTCACCTTTCCCTAACACCTCTCCTACTCAGGGAATATGGGCCAAAAACTCTTTACGGGGTGCTAAAGGTAGAAGGAAGGTCTGGCTTCTGTAACTGCTTCTCTGATGGACATGGGCATTGGCAGCTCAATCCATATCCCCAGCCTGTTTTTAGCTTTTCCCATAGATGGGACAAGACTTTGGGGAGGTGAGGTTCCAGGACACATTGGTGAGATTGTCTGCCCAGGGAATTCAGGATGGAATCATGATAGTGTCTGCAACTTGGTGACTGAAATGTAGTAAGTTATGAAGCAGGACCAAACGTTTACTAAATATGAATCATAAAGTTGGACTACAATAGGTCAGAATAGGGATTCAAAGGTTATGAGAATCTGGGAAGTCTATTTTAGTTATCTTTCTAGGGTTCTATGACTTTAGTGATTTTTGCTTGAGCAACATTGAGGTGGGCTACATATATTGTGTGGAAAGATGTAGTCAGAGCTGAGAATAGAACTACAAGGCTGTATTAGGGCAATTTGTTTATGATTTCTAAAGCAAGACACAGTATATCCAGCTTGACCTCAGTTGGGGCCTCAAACACTTTGTCTCCTTACACTTTCCGTGGTCACAAGTCACCATGAAGGCCTGGGGAGTGGATTGAGAGCTGCAGATAATTTGATCGACTGGAAAAAATAATGTGTGAATCTGAAATTCACATGGAATGAAGTTGAAGTGGACCACCTTTGAGACAAAATTAAGACTGGAAGTATGCTTAGTGAGATAAGGAAAGACAGCTACTGGGTGGTTTCAGTCTTATATCAGAATGGAAGGGTAGTATTCATGCTTTATTCTGCACATGTCCAGGTTCTAGGACCAGCATCACATGAAAGAAACTATAGTAACAGAAAAAGCCCTGACATTGTGAGGTGTGTGTGTGTGTGTGTGTGTGTGTGTGTGTGTGTGTGTGTGTGTGTGTAAAAAAGTTAAAAGATCATTGAAAGCATCCAGGCAAAAGAGCCTGACTATTGAAAATAAACAGTAGCAATAATAAATTGTTCATAAGATGGCTGAACAAAGTGTTGTTGTTTTTGCTAATGTAGGAAATATAAATAAAATTAAGAATATACTATTTTATCAACTATGGTTTGGCAATATTTTATTATGACTTAATAAGGGTGCATTTCTGATAACCAATGTGGACTATAGATCAATAATCTTCAAAATGTTTGTAGTTTTTGACCAAAGATTTTCAGTGTTAACATCGCATCCAAAGAAAGTAACCTCAGGGTGGGGGTAGATAGCATAACGGTTGTGCAAAGAGACACTCATGTGTGAGGTTCCAAAGTCCCAGGTTCAATCCCCCCACACCACCATAAACCAGAGCTGAGCAGTGCTCTGATAAGAAAAGGAGGAGGAAGAAAAAGAGGAAGAGGATAAAGTAACCTCAGACCCCCTGTAAGTTTAGTTAGTAGATTTCCCTCCCAAAGTTTTGGAAATTGTTAACTAGTGATATATGTTTCAAAGGAAGAAAAGAATCGAAAAAAAAATTACCTTTAATCTTAGCTCTGCAATGATAATGTTTTTTTAATTTTTTAAAATTTATTTATTTATTTTAAAAAGGAGACATTAACACAACCACAGGATAAGAGATAAATTGCCTAATATTTCATGGAAGACTGTTTTTTAATAAGAAGATATGATAAAAGGATCATTATAAAAATAAGTTACAGTGGAAAGCTATTACAATATCATCTCCATTTTATAAATATCCATTTGAACTTGCACCTACATGAAGCTGAGAATGAACCAGAAAAATGGTAATAGTTTGCATCTGGAAGACAGCTCACCCCCTAGGACATGTATCTTACCAGGCAGGCATGGCCTGGGTTTAAGCCTTGACATCACAAGAAAGTATTTTGGCAGTAAGAGAAGTTCCAGTGTTTCAGTGCCTTTCCCTTTCTGTCTCTTCCTGTCCCTCTGTCTGAAAGTAAAAGAATGAAAAAGTCAGTCTGGAAGTAATGAAATTATACATGTGCAAGGTCCTGGAACAACACACATACACACACACACACACACACACACACACACACACACACGCACACACACACATGTACACACATTTATTTCTGGTAAATACGTTTATAAGAAATTTATCCTTTCTTCTTTAAGCTGTGTCTGATTTTCTGTATCATCCCCTTATTCCTATACCTGAAGCAGTTTAGATCTTGACTGTATCTTTCCCTTTAATTTTGCAATCTGATATTATATTTTACGCTTTTAAGTTATTTATTTATAAGACAGGATAGAGAGAACTTGTGAGGGGAAAGGAGAGATAGAGAGGAAAAAGAAAGACACCTGCAGCACTGTTTCAACACTAGTGAAGCTTCCCCCTTGTAGGTGGTGACTGAGTGCTTGAATATGGGTTACTGTGTATTGTAATATGTGCACTCAACCAGGTACACCACCACCCAACCCTGATTTAATCTTTTATAATCAACTTAATATAAGTTTCTCTAGTTGCTGAAACTCAGTAAACAGTACTCTGTAGAGTAATGATTTTTTCTTGTTTTTTTTTTTATTTTTTATTTAAGAAAGGAGACATTAACAAAACCATAGGATAGGAGGGCTACAACTCCACACAATTCCTGCCACCAAATCTCCATATCCCATCCCCAATAGCTTTCCCATTCTCTATCCCTCTGGAAGCATGGACCCAGGGTCGTTGCGGGTTGTAGACGGTAGAAGGTCTGGCTTCTGTAATTGCTTCCCCGCTGAACATGGGCGTTGACTGGTCGATCCATACTCCCAATCTGCCTCTCTCTTTCCCTAGTAGGGTAGGTCTCTGGGGAAGTGGAGCTCCAGGACACACTGGTGGGATCTTCAGTCCAGGGAAGCCTGGTTGGCATCCTGATGGCTCCTGGAACCTGGTGGCTAAAAAGAGAGTTAACATATAAAGCCAAACAAATTGTTGAAGAATCATGAACCCAAAGGTTGGAATAGTGGAGAGGAAGTGTTGGGGGTTACTCACTGCAAACTCTAGTGTACTTTTGCTTTTAGGTATATATTTTGCACTAGTTTATGGATACATGTGAACATATGCTCTATCTCAGGGGACCTGGTCTATATCTAGGTTTTGGGACTTTGTTAGGAAGTGAACCACCTGGGATGGAATTAGAGAATACTATGAAAGGAAAGGTCTCACCCGAGTAATGAAGCTGAAGGGCTGTCTTTCCACACCTGAAGTCTCTGGACACAGTCCAAGCTGAAGCATGTTGAGGCAGCAGTCGTAATGATTTTTAACACTTAATATCATTGCCAGTCACACTTTTTACTTTTAAATATTGGTACAAGCTTAGCTCTGACAGCGCCTCATCAGTGCCAAAAAACCTGCCAATTTTCTAAAACCCAGAGCTCATTATCTGTATTGTAGTGTAGAGTATGTTAATAATTATTTAGACTGCACTTCATCTGCTTTGGCTAAAGGCAGGCAACAGAAGAGAGGGTTGACCAAATGACTGATAAAGACAGAGGAAAATCTGGAATGTTTTTGCTTTTATTATTATGTTGATAGCCAATTTGCTTATGAACAAAGAATATTTTGAATAAAGTCCCAAGTCTTTCTTCCAAAGGATGTGTTGTTTTGTTTTGTACACTCCAAATGGTGTGATGATGTGAGGATTAAATATGAAAGGTAATAACTTTTGCCAGTTGTCAGGTAATTACGAGAACAATCATGATTTTTTTTCTTTATAAAACAAGTGAAGGCTGAATTTTGATACATTTTAATACATTTTTGATGTATCTCATTGAGTTGTTACTGCATTTTAAGTGATGCATGATAAGTGATGAGGACTATCTTTCTGTGTGTCCTTTGGCCATCTGTGTATACTCTTTTGGACGAGTGTCTACTCGTGTTTTCAGCCTATTTTAACTGAGTTGTTTGACTTCATTGCTGAGTTTCATAAGCTTCTTACATACTTTGAATATTAAATCCCTACCAGATGTAGGATATGTAATTATGTTCTTCCATTCTTTTCATTCAGCTAGTTTCTACTTTTGATGTACAAAAACCTTTTGTGTGATATGAATTGTTTATTTTTGCTTTCATTCGTCTTACCCTTAAGATTGGGGGTCACCAGTGACACATAAGTCATAAGCCTACTTGGCACTATTAACAAGTGTGTCCCAACCCCCCAAAAAAAAAACCAAACAATTATATTCCAAATTATTCCAACCCATTCTTTACTCAGTGTGTCTTTAGATAAAAAACAGGCAGACTAGCAGAGGGTAGCATTGCAGGTAGAAACAGTTTGCTTGCCGATTTTACTGTACTTGCCAGGAAGGAGGGACACGTTGGTGAATCAAGTGAGAGAAATGAGTGTAAACATTATAGATTTCTACTGTTATTCCTCTTGCTATGAAAGTTTCCAGTCATTTCATATTTCATAGGGTAACCTGATATACTTGACTTCCAAGTTTCATCTTGGATCAACTTTACCCAATAGCCTTGCTGTTTTCTCTGTCTCCAAACATCAAATATACAATATAAAAAGGCAACTATAGATCAACTGTGATGTTTTAGAAATTTGTACATAACCCTTTAACCCCAGTGCTGAGAGCCTAGTTGAGCTGACATTGATAACACATCGTTAACAGTGTAAACTTTGTACAGAGACCATTAACCTGGAAGATTCTTGGGAGACTCTTGGGAGAGCAGTTAAGACTAAGAA
This sequence comes from Erinaceus europaeus, assembly GCF_950295315.1. Lineage (NCBI taxonomy): Eukaryota > Metazoa > Chordata > Mammalia > Eulipotyphla > Erinaceidae > Erinaceus > Erinaceus europaeus. Next base: position 120,660,988 of record NC_080169.1, read on the forward strand.
ACACTGAGTAAGCCCAGAGCAGCAATCTGCTGCCTCCATTTGGTTTGTTTTTCTGCAGAACCCTCACCGAGCAAGTGCCTTCCAAATGAGGGATGATGTGGAGGCCGGACCCGGTGTCACACCCTCTGCATCTGAGGGAGCTGACTGCTGAGCTGAGTGGGTTCAGTAGCTCTGCAGAAAGTGGCCCCTATGTGTGACACAACCTCCCTCACCTTTCTGACCACCAAAGCCACTCTGACCTGTTAGATGCTAAAGTTACATCCTTCCTGTTGACGCTCTGGAGAGAGGATGGGATGTAGTGTGACTGGAATAAGTTGCAGGCGTTGCCAAGCACAAGACACTGGACTCCAACCCCAACATTCAGCATGAATGGCACAAGGGGACCTTCTTGGATGAAGTGTTGTTGTGGTGTCTTCTCTCAGATGCTCTCTTTCCCTTCAGTTCTCTTTCAAAGAAATGAAATTGAAAAATAAATAGGGATGAGGAGGCTGCTCAGCAGTGCTCTTTATTTTATTTTAAGACAGAGAGAAATGGAGAGAGGAGGGGAAGACAGAGAGGGAGAGAAAGACAGACACCTGCAGACCTGCTTCACCGCCTGTGAAGCGACTCCCCTGCAGATGGGGAGCCAGGAGCTCAAACCGGGATCCTTACACTGCCATGCTGGCTTCGCGGGCGGGAGAGAGAGATGACCAGGGACTCATGGCTGAGCTGGGAAGCAGTATCTCTTTATTGATGAGCGGAGATGTGGTTCAACAATTTAATCTCTTCTCATCACAACACAATTCTGTCCTGCATCCCTCCTGAGGCAGAAGAGTCAGGAAGAAGGAAGTAAATTGGATAGGGGGTGAGGAGAAGGGAAAAGCAGAAACCAGTGAGGATTAAACCAATGTCCGGAGGCAGGGGGGTTTTCAGTCAACAGTGGCTATGTAAACAGAATGCATCATAAGTAATACAAGCAAACGTAATGTGATGATCCAAACAGAAGGTCTTATAAGCAGGATTTAGAAGCAGACCAACATTACACCAGTCTTTGTGCTTCGCGCCATGTGCACTGAACCCACCGCGCTACCACCCAGCTCCCCCAGCGAGCTCTTTATATGAGTAAACTGCAAATACCTTAGCAAAGGGTCCCTGCGGGCATCCTAAAAAGATAGCAGCCCCAGGCAGATGATGCTTTCCGCGGCTCCCCACCAGTGCACAGGCTCAGCAAAGGCAATTGACTATGAATCAAGATTACTGGCATAGTTCTGGTGGGGAGAGCTGCAAACAAAAATTAAGCTTTCTGTGATATGGATCGACCTGCCAATGCCCACATCCAGCAGAGAAGCAATTACAGGAGACAGAACTCCCACCTTCTGCATCCCCTAAAGAATTTTGGTCCAGTACAAGGGTAGATAGCATAATAGTTGTGCAAACAGACTCTGATGCCTGAGGCTCTGAAGTCCCAGGTTCAGTCCCCTGCACGACCATAAGCCAGAGCTGAGCAGTGCTCCAGTGAAACAAAAAGGGGGGTGGGGGGTGCCTTTTGTAAAGCAACTCAATTGTAAGCCCCCCTAAGGTGGATAGACAGCATAATTTTCCAAAAGATGGTATGATTCTCCATTGCCTCATTCAGGTGAGAATCCCCTTTCAAGTCACGTGACTGATTACAGATTTCCACCAAGAGTCTCAACACTGGGCCTCTCAGGGTGCAGAGAGGAAAAGCAGGTGCAGATGTATGCCCACTCAGCAGTGTGTGTTTACGCCAAGAGGGAGAGACCATGCCTGCCATGCGTTGTTAAACAGCTCAGCAGGGCAACTCACTCTGTGGGGCTTTCCTCTTTGCTTGAGAGTAATGTCCTGTGTAGCTTGGAGCAGTTTAGAATCAGAGCATCATTTAAATGGCAAAGCCTGGCTTCTTCAGTATCCCTGTTTTCATGCCTACCAGTCTCTGACATGGAAAACTGGATGGGGAAATGCAGCAAGGACAGCCAGGTCTGCCTCCTTGCAGGTAGGATTGGTGAGGGTTGGCTGCAGAAAGCTTGTCAGATGTTCATCTTTGCTTTAGATGCAACCTAAACAGATGTAGAATTAGAAAGACGGAGGCCATGACTTTGCTAAGTTTTTAATTTTCATAAAACAGTGTTTCCAGTGATGTTGTGTGTTTAGTAGGATAATTGTTGTTAAAATTCGGCGCCTCTTGCTGGCCGGGCTAGCTGGCTTCACGGGCGGGTAACAGAGACGCGGAGACAACGGCTGGGCAGGGAAGCTGTATTTCTTTATTCAGTAACAACGATTCATAAACTAAGACAAACTAATCACCAAACAGAACTCGGCTGTCTCTTTGCGGCGGCACAAGTACTCTCTCTTTCTCTCGAACTCAGGAACCCAGGAACTCTGGCACTCTGGAACTCAGGAACTCCGGAACTCTGTCACTCTGGAACTCTGGCGGGTTTCCTAGGGGCGGGGCCAAGCGGGCCCGCGAAATTAACAGGACTGATCTAATTCTCTTGGCGGGGGAGAACTAGAACCCAATGTAAAGCATACAGCAGATAATGTTATTCAAAATAACCCAGGCATGTCCCCAGAATGGTTGAAGCAAAATATAAGCATTTATTGGAAGTGTTATTAGGACTGTAGTCTAGGAGACACAACTCAAAAGGCCTTCAAAGTGTGTTCTAAGTAGCTTGGATGTGGTAGGGAATATATCATCATTGAAAAGATGGACTAGTTCTCAACCTAGTCAGCAATGCAAAAGTCCACCAAGCCCCTCTGCGTAGTACAATGTGCAAATTAGGCTAGAAGTCAGATGAGTTCCAATTGGTTCAAGAACAAATAACTCAGATGAGATGTTAGTTGAGCAGTAATCGGTTTGGGTTCAACCCTGGGTGTTCAGTGATTGGCTAGATTTATTTAAATAGCTTCTCCATGGAGTGGCTGTGTTTGAATGGGCATACCTGCACAGGACTGAGACCGACCCTCCACAATTTCCAGGTTCTGATTCATTCAACTACACGGACTCAAATGATTCCAAAATCCTTATTTCTTTTCGGGAGCTAGGAGATCTAGGAATAGTTATCCCTGGGAGGAGTAAGTAAAAGACCACCAAGGTTAGTCGAGGTGATACTCGTGTTCTATTTCATGATGAATTTTGATTTTATTAAAATACAGCTTGATGTATGTTGGTTATTACGTCAGGCCCCCTGCATTACTTAATGCTGTGGTCTATTTACATAATCATTGTTTTGTCTGAGACCCGCTCTGCCTGCAAGGCATTGGTTTAATCCCAACTGGTTAGATGGAAACTTTCCTTCTCTCCCATGTATATCCTTTTCCGACCTACCACTTCCGCCTCAGAAGATATAAATGCAGATGAATAAAGCCAGCATGGCATTGCATTCCGCTCAGCCACAAGAGTTCCCAGTTCCTCCTGCTTCGCTGAGTAAGCAGCAGCCAAGGTTAGCTCCAATTGAATTCTCTCCAACCCGGAGAGCACGTGCCCGGGAAGAAACACCCTCAGGCTAAGCCCGGCAGATGTCTAACTTATGGCTGGAAGCATTTTATTTCTTGTAGGTTTTCTTTCAATTGAAGGCACAGAAACAGGGGTGGTAGTGGCACTCCCAGTAGAGTACAGATATTACCATGCACAAGAAGCCAAGTTCATGTCCCCAGCCCAGACCTACAGGCAAGAAAGAAGTTTGTCAAGTAGTGAAGCAGTGCTGCTGTGTTTTTCTCTTTCCCTCTCTATCCTTTCATCCCTTTGTCCCTCTGTTGTTCTGTCTCTATTTTCAAAAAAAAAAAAAAAAAAAGGCTGTTGAGAGTAATAGATGTATTTTGCTAGCACTGAGCCCTAGTTATAATCCTTATGTCAATAAAAAATAAAAACAACACAGCAAAGTAGCCATGTATATTACGTAAGGGAGGAATCATACTACTTGGTACAAAGCCTATAGTGTTCAATACAGACTTAATAAAAATACTCAAGTGTGTATTACATGTATTGAGTTTCATAAGCTGAAGAATTTGAATTACTTTGGAAGTTGTGCTCCTGGTGAAATAGTCCTTAAGAGTTTCAGCTTTACATTACTTTACCAGTGATTGTTATTTTTCAGACACTCACCTGACCTTTCTCAGCATCATTTAAATATAGTCTGAAATCGAAGCTGTAGTCACGCACAGTGGCTACCACACTCACTTTGACTGTTTCAACAACGAATTTCAACTGAAGCATTAATTGGATACACTAGTTTGTTCATTGAATAAAAAAATGTATTGACAACTTTCTAAATACAATCATGTTGGTTTTGACAGTGATCTAAAATAAGTCTGCTATTAAATTTGAATGTTTCTCAATTGAAAAGCCTATGAAATGGTTTTAAATAAATGCTCTGTATGCATGCTCTTGTACACAGCCATCTTTTTTCTGTAGAGTATTTTTAATTGTTGAAAGATGGGAATGCCATCTTTAGAGAGTTGAGAGAAAAGTAAACAAAAATTGAGAGAGGACTTGAGACCAAAAGACTTTCGATGAAAGCAACTTCTAAGAGATGTAACTCATAAAAGCAAAGCCCAGAATAAATTCCTGAGATGTAGGAGATGTTGATTAAAGAAAATGTAAATCTTATAAAGTGTCTAGTGAAATCTTAATGTCTAAATTGATGTTTTGCAGAGGGAGGAGCAAAGGAAACAATTGAAAACTGAAGGGTGTGAGTTAGGAAACCAGTAATTAGAATTTTCTAAGAAGCTTGTGTTTTAAGAGGATTTTAAAAAGGATTTAAAATACTAATTAACTGAAGACTTTCTGAATGTAAGTGTGCATTGTGAAATGGCGAAGGTGCCCCCTTAATATTAGATAACATGAAACTTCAAATGCAGAATTTAAAAGGGGATGAGTGGAATAAGAAAACAAATATCATCAGAAAAATAGGAAGAAACTTAAAGAAAACCATATATCAGGAAAAAAAGAAAGCAACAAAAGATGCTAGAAGCAGGTCCTCTGATAAATATGTCACGATAACATACATATAGTTGCACTCGATACACTAATAGACCTGTCTTATTAACTTAAAAATAAATCAATGATGTTCCTGATGGAACTGACCAGTGATGGTGGAGAGAGGGATAAGCCTAGAGGTCTAGGCTTATCATATCTATGTAGGAATCCGTCTGCCACTCATTCTATAAGCCACCCATAGTTCTTGTTTTTGGTCTGAATCCACTATGCCACAGATGCAACCATGACACCATACTGAGCTCCCTAGGAAGATGACCAATGTATCCTGGAACCTCACCTCCCCAGAGCCCTTCCACACTAGGGAAACATAGAAACAGGCTGGGAGTATGGATCGATATAGCAATGCCCATCTCCAGTGGAGAAGCAATTACAGAAGCCAGGAGTACCACCTTCTTTCTGCACCCCATAAAGAATTTTGGTCTGCTACTCCCAGAGGGATAAAGAATAGGGAAGCTTCCAATGGAGGGGGTCACAGAACTCTGATGGTGGGAATTATATAGAATTGTACCCCTCTTATCCTACAATCTTGTTAGTCATTATTTAAATCAACCAATGAAATAATAATAATAATAATAAATTAACATTTTATGAGACAAATTTTAAGAATTCAGAAAGGCTAAGTAGCATAGTGTTTATGTGGAAGATCTTCATGTCTAAAACATTGAGATCCAGTATTCAAATTCATGCACCACCATAGGCCAGAGCTGAGCAGTTCCCTAATTTAAAAAAAGAAATTCAACACACCCATGTTCAGTGGGGAAGCAATTACACAAACCTTATATGTGTAGAGAAAACTACATTGAACAAATCCATTTGACTAGGATTTCCTTCTAGCTTGAGAAAATGAGCCTCATATCCGTTCAAAAATTCTCATTTATATTTAGCTCAGAAACACTTGCTTCTGCACATTTCTACCTCCACTTCTGGAAGGTATGTCTTACATTCAGTGGAAAATTGTTTCTGGTTCTCTGTTTTTCCTTCCTCACGCAGACATCTGCATGATGAGAGCAGCCTTTGATAACTGTTGGCTCTCACCATTTTGTAAAACACTGGGAAAGTTCAAATAAACAAATTGAGAATGCTCCCATCAGAGACCTTCACAGGCCAGAATTTGCATGTCTTCTGTTTAAAGTCTGTATCTTCCTCCAATGGAAAATGGTCTGACTCCACGTGGCCTGAGCCACCTCCCCATCCTATAATAAAGATTCGTGTACCCCTCTTGTTCTGGAACTCCTCTCTCTCTCTTCTCCACGGTGCAGCCCGGCACCTGGCCACAACAACAACAATGGTCTGCAGCAAACGAAATGGAAGCAGTGCAATTATACTTTTTGCCTGAATTATCTCTTCAGTAAGAGTACCCACCTGGCTAATTGCATCTCATTAGAATTGGCCTAAAATAGAACATCAACAAGTGCCTTACCCAGGTATTTCAATTTATGTTAATGCCGTACAAGGTCCCACTTAGTTGATATACACTGTTGTTTTATTTGACAAACAAAATTCCACAAGCAGCAGATGATTTATTCTGATCCTGATTTTCTTACAAGTTTTTATTTTCAAAATAAATTCTTTCTCATAAAAAAATATATATCTGGGATTATACTACAGGGTTAGTACCAGGGGATTCAATTACAGCCTGTTCTAATAAATAAAGTAGGGTTTCTGATATAAGAAATATCAGTTTGTTACAGAGGGTCTCAGACACTGAGCTCCTTGCCTGGATAAAAGAGACACCAAGACACTTGCAATAAATAAGAGCTTTGTTGGGACTTCCATAGTTAAGAGAAAGGGGACTAGGGTCCAGGTGGTGATGCACCTGGTTAAATGCACACATTACAGAGCACAAGGGCCCTGGTTCAAGCCCCTGACCCCCACTTGCAGGGGGGAAGCTTCACGAGTGGTGAAGCAGTGCTGCAGATGTCTCTCTCCATATCTTTGTACCTCTCAACTTCGAGCTCTTTTTTAAAAGTTTTTCATCTTTATTTATTTATTGGAAAGAGGCAGCCAGAAATTAAGAAGAAATGGGGAGAGAGACAGAGAGAGAGAGAGAGAGAGAGAGAGAGAGAAAGACACCTGCAGCCCTGCTTCACCACTTGGCAAAGCTTCCCCTGCAGAGGCTACAACCCGGGTCCTTGTGCACTGTGACATGTGCACTCCACCAGGTGCGCCACCATCCAGCCTCTTCTATCTCTATCCAAAATAAAAACAATTAGGAACCATGAGCAGTATCTCTTTAAAAGGAGAAAGAAGGAGTGTTTAGGCTAAAAAGAGATCACCCTGCCAACAGAGAGCAACGGTTTTTTGTTTTTCTTGCGGGGCCTGGGCCATGAGTGCGTAGCTGCAGAGTACGGAGAGGGTGGGTCATAGTGGAATAGGTTCCAGGGGAGGCCTGTGTCTTCAAAAGCCCACTGTACCCAGAACGACTTCCAGGGGCCAGGCCGTGGTGCACCTGTTTAAGCACAGATATATTACCATGCTCAAGGACCCAGGTGCGAGCCCCCACTCTCCACCTGCAGGGGGAATGTTTTGTGAACAATAAAGCAGATTGGAAGGTGTCTATCATTCTCTCTTTCTCTCTCCCTCTTTCTCTGTCCTCTCTAAATTTATTTCTGTCCTATCTAATAAGAATTAGAAGAAAAAAACGGGAAAAAATGTTCACTGGGAGCAGTGAATTCACAGTGCCCAGTGGATGCATAGGCAACAAGCCCCAGAGATAACCCTGGTGGCAATTAAAAAAAAAGTTTCTGTTTATGAATCTAATATTTTTTATTTATGAAAGGAAAACACTGACAAAACCATAGGATAAGAGGGGTACAACACCACACAGTTCCCACTACCAGTACTTCATATCCCATCCCCTCCCCAGACAGCTTTCCTATTCTTTATCCCTCTGGGAGTATGGACCCAAGGTCATTGTGGGATGCGGAAGGTGGAAGGTCTGGCTTCTGTAATTGCTTCCCCACTGAACATGGTGTTGACAGGTCGATCCATACTCCCAGCCTGTCTCTCTCTTTCCCTAGTGGGGCAGGGCTCTGGGGAAGCGGAGCTCCAGGACACATTGGTGGGGTTGTCTGTCCAGGGAAGTCTGGTCGGCATCCTGCTAGCATCTCAAACCTGGTGGCTGAAAAGAAAGTTAACATATAGAGCCAAACAAATTGTTGACTAACCACGAACTTAAAGGCTGGAGTAGTGCAGATGAAGAGTTGGCGGGTGTCTCCATTTTGTTGATAGCTAGTAGGCCTATTTTAGTTCCATTCCAAAGTTCCTGTGGCTATACTAGCTTTTTGTTGTTGTTGTTTGTTTTCCCCTGAGCCTGAAATCTGAAATCATGCAGGTGGATCCTAGGTATTGTCTGGGGAGATGACGTCATGGCTTAAAAAAGACTTGCAGGGAGTCGGGCTGTAGCGCAGCAGGTTAAGCGCAGGTGGCGCAAAGCACAAGGACCGGCATAAGGATCCCGGTTCAAACCCCGGCTCCCCACCTGCAGGGGAGTCGCTTCACAGGTGGTGAAGCAGGTCTGCAGGTGTCTATCTTTCTCTCCTCCTCTCTGTCTTCCCCTCCTCTCTCCATTTCTCTCTGTCCTATCCAACAACAACGACAACAAAAATAATAATAACTACAACAATAAAACAACAAGGGCAACAAAAGGGAATAAATAAATAAAATAAAATATTTAATAAAAAAAAGACTTGCAGATACATCCAGTAGGAGGAAAGTGAATTCTTTTTTTTTTGCCTCCAGGGTTATTGCTGGGGCTCACTCAGTGCCTGCACCATGAATCCCCCGCTCCTGGAGGCTATTTTTTCCCCTTTTTGTTGCCCTTGTTGTTGTAGCCTCATTGTGGTTATTATTGTTACTGTTGATGCCATTCGTTGTTGGATAGGACAGAGAGAAATGGAGAGAAATGGGGAAGACAGAGAGGGGGAGAGAAAGATAGACACAGGTGTCTGTCTGTCTTCTCCTTTTTATTTGTTTGATTATTGATTGATTGATTTTTATGTTACAAAATTACATGTCAATAGGGGTTTGAATCCACACCATTCCCACCACCAGAGTTCTGAATCTTCATTTTCCCCACTGCAATCCATCACAGTTCCCCTAAAGTTGTAGACATGTATCAGCCATCTTCTCTACAACTGTCTGTCCACATTTATACAAAGTTACCCCTTCTTATCCTGATTGAATCCTCTCTCTCCCTCTAAGCCACTCATGACATCATAACTACCTCCGTCTGTCCCTCTCCTTTTCCTTCTCTCTCTCTGGGTGCTGATGGAGCTGGAGTGCAGAGTCCTCTTATCTTCATCCTATCACTTCTCCTCCCACTGGGAGTATGGATCAAGGTTGTTTACGGGGAGCAGAAAGTAGGAGTTCTGGCTTCTGTAGCTGCTTCTCCACTGAGCATGGGTGCCATACCACCCTGAACACGCCTAATCTTGTCTATCTTCTCCTTCTTTATCTCCCCCTCCTCTCTCAATGTCACTGTCCTTTGAAATAAGACATGAAGAAAGAAGGAAGGGAAGAAAGAGAAGAGTGAGAAGAGGGGAGGGAAGGAAGGAAGGGAAAATAAGGGACGGGAAGGGAAAATAAGGGAAGGGAAGGGAAAATAAGAGACGGGAAGGGAAGGGAAGGGAAGGAAAGGAAAGGAAAGGAAAGGAAAGGAAAGGAAAGGAAAGGAAAGGAAAGGAAAGGAAAGGGAAAAGGAAAAATGGCCACCAGGAACAGTGGCTTCTTAGTTCTAGCACCAAGCCCCAGAAACAACCCTAGCAGCAATTTAAAAATAAATAATAAAGCAAAGAAATAAGTAAGAAAACAAACCATTGAATGTTGACACGTGGGGGTCTTGGTTGTCCTCTCATCTACACCTCTTCCTTTGCAGATGAGGAAATGTGTTTCCACAGCGAGGAGGTGGCACACAGTAGAGCACATACGTGTGCAAGAACCAGGTTCAAGCCCCACTCCTGACATGCAGGAAGCAAAGCAGGAACAGAGAGTGATTCCCAGAAGACGCTCGCTTTAAAAAGCTTCCTATACACCCGCAGTCCCTTGTGTAAGTGATTCCCAGAAGACGCTCGCTTTAAAAAGCTTCCTATACACCCGCAGTCCCTTGTGTAAGTCCCTTGTATGCTAGACAGGCTGAAGTCATCCATATGCTAATTACATTCCTGTCGCAACATATAATAATCCTAACAGATCAGGATATGATGAGGATATGGTAATAGCCCCAGCTCACATCAGTGCATTCTGATACAATGACAGCCCAAAGAGGCAAAGGTGGGGATGAGAAAGAGACAGAGAGAGAGAGAGAGAGAAGTTTATTCATCAAAAACAGTTACTTTTCTAAGAGGAAGCAAGAATAAGATTTACCATATAAGCATGAACATAGAACATCTGGCAGAGAGAGAGAGAGAGAGAGAGACGGTCTGCCTACACTTTCCACAAGTGGTCCCGCTAACAGACCCCTGATTCATGGCATAAAGTCAGACATGCAGGGAGACCCCAATGGAGATGCTTTCTGGATTTAACTTGTGGCTCAGAAGTCTTCTATTTAAAAAATTTGAAAATATTTATTTATTTTCTCTTTTGTTGCCCTTGCTGTCTTTTATTGTTGTAGTTATTATTGCTGTTGTTGTTGTCATTGTTGTTGGATAGAACAGAGAGCAATGGAGAGAGGAGGGGAAGACAGAGAGGGAGAGAGAAAGACAGACACCTGCAGACCTGCTACACTGCTTGTGAAGCGATTCCCCTGCAGGTGGGGAGCTGGGGGCTCGAGCTGGTATCCTTATGCCCAGCCTGAAGACTAAAAATTTTTGCACATGTATGAACAATTATATTTATTATAAACTATTAATACCCTAATTTAAAAAAACAAAAGAATAAAAGGCAGGAAAAATCACAAGCTCCTCAGAAGTTCTCACTGAAGAAGACTTCTGGGAGACAGGCAGTAGCGCGGCAGGTTAAGCACACATGGTGTGAAGCACAAAGACCAGCATAAGGATACCACTCAGCACCCCCTCCCCTTTTATTATTTTTAAATGGAAAGAGAGAGAGAGAGAGAGAGGGTAAAGAGACACACTACAAATCCAGTGCTTCCTGTGGGACCTTGGGTGTTACACCCTCTGAGGAGAGGCATTTTATGGCCCTTAGTATATTCTTTCCTAGTGAATCCCAGTTTTTTTTTTAATTGGGAGGATTAATGGTTGACAGTAAATAGTTGTTTATACATGAGTAAAATATTTTCACCCCCACCCCTAGGTTCTCCTCCACCGTCATGCACCAAGACCTGATAAGCCCCCCACCCCTCCAAGCCCTTTCCTTTGGTGCAATACACCAGAGAATCTGTATTTTTATTAAGTCAGAGGTGAGTGTTTTGGGAAGGTAGGAGTTCAGTGGGATTAAGAGTTTGAGGACCAAAAAAGCCAATGGACGTGTAGTTTGGAATTTTCTTGTTGGTTCCAGAGGAGGCATTCCATTAGATTGGAAAAAGGTCAGTTTAGTGGCTAGGCAGTGGTGTACCTGGTAAAATGCACACATTAAAGTGCTCAAGGACACAAGTTCAAGACCCTAGTCCCCAGCTGCAGGGGGGGAAGCTTCACAAGTGATGAAGCTGCAGGTATCTCCCCATCTCTCTTTCTATCTCCTCCTCCCTTCTCAGCTTGTCTCTGTCTCTATCCAATAATAAATAAATAAAAATATAAAAAATTATTTTAAAAAAGAGACAGTCAGTTTACAAAGGGAAGTAGATAGAGAGGTGTAGAAAGGACACTGATCTAAACCGTGCACTCCAGATGGACTGGGTGAAGAAGGGGTTGCAGCCCAGAGGTAACAAATGTATCATGTGTGTTGTGTTAGCTTGTGTTGTCATAAGGAAGGGATGCATGAAAGTCAGACATTAAATGGCATGATTTTCTTTTTTTTTCTTTTATTTATTTATTGGATAGTGACAGAGAGAAATTAAGAGGGGAGAGGGAGATAGAGAGGAAGAGAGACAGAGTCACCTGAAGACCTGCTTCACCACTTGTGAAGCTTTGCCCCTGCAGGTGAAAACCGGGACTTGAACCTGGGTCCTTGTGTGCTCTCAACCAGGTGCACCAACGCCTGGCCCTGAATGGCGTGATTTCCTTAACTTTGAACAACAGTTTATCATTAACAAAATTGACAAAATTTATTTATTTATTAACAAAATTTATTTATTTATTTCAACAAATTTATTTATTTATTTAAGAAAGGAGACATTAACAAAATCATAGGATGGGGGGTACAACTCCACACAGTTCCCACCACCAGATCTCCGTATCCCATCCCCTCCCTGAGAGCTTCCCTATTCTTTATCTCTCTGGGAGCATGGACCCAGGGTCATTGTGGGATGCAGAAGGTGGAAGGTCTGGCTTCTGTAATTGCTTCCCCGCTGAACATGGGCGTTGACAAGTCGATCCATACTCCCAGCCTGCCTCTCTCTTCCCCTAGTGGGGCAGGGCTCTGGGGAAGCGGAGCTCCAGGACGCATTGGTGGGGTCTTCAGTCCAGGGAAGTCTGGCCGGCATCCTGATGCCATCTGGAACTAGGGCCCACTTTCCCGTATGCTTCTCCCAATTCTTATCAAATAATATTGCATCTGCTGATCACAACCTAATCAACGCAATGAGTGCCACCCCAGCATGCTTCACTTCAGACTGTGTCCAGAGACTTCACGTGTGGAACGACAACCCTTCAGCTTCATCTTTTTTTTTTTTTTAACTTTATTGGAGGGACCAATAGATCATAGTACAGTTGTTGACACTTGGGTCCAAATTCTCATCTCTTCACAATCGCATCAGAGAAGTGACGCCCAGTTGTAGACTGAGGGGCAGGCAGAAGGAAGATTCTGGCTTCCCCTGATGTCCACCAGCAGGGATCCATTTACAGGGAAGACAGATGAGGGCTAGCAAAACATCTGCCTTGGTTAGGGTGCCACCTTGCCATGTGCACAACCCCAGGTTGGATCCTAGTCCCCACCACACTGAAGGAAGCGTCAATGCTATGTTCTCTCTCTCTCTCTCTCTCTCTCTCCCTCCCTCCCTCCCTCCCTCTCTCTCCTTTTTTTCTTTAAAGATTTTATTTATTTATTACTGAGAAACATAGGAGGAGAGAGAAAAAAAAACAGGCATCACCCTAGTACATGTGCTGCCAGGGATTGAACTCAGGACCTCATGCTTGAGAGTCTGATGCTTTATCTACTGCCACCTCCCGGACCATACACTCTCCCTTTCTGTATCTAAAAGAACACAAGAAAGGAGAGGAGAGGAGAGGAGAGGAGAGGGGAGGGGAGGGGAGGGGAGGGGAGGGGAGGGGAGGGGAGGGAAAATTAGTTGGAGATGTACCATATCCAGGAGGTAAATTAAAGAATTAAGAGTTTCAAGAAAATGGCCCTAGAGGAGGCTTAGAGTGAGGTCCTGAGTTCAAGCCTCAGTGTTGCATTTACTAGAGTGATGCTCTGGCTTGTTCTCTAACCCTGTCTGTCTGTCTGTCTATCTATCTATCTCTTTCATAAGCAAGTCATTTTTTTAAGCTTCATGATTTCATTTGCCAAAGAGGCCCAGCCATGGCAAAAGCATGAAGGCACTCTGCTTTGCTTCTCCATATGCATGGAATAAAATACTAGCTTTGGAAAGTAAAAGAGTGCTGTATCTATTTCTTAAATCATCCCATACATAGTCAGGTGTAGTTGTTATCATTGGGTTTCCACTGCTGTAGGTTTTTTGTTTTTATATAGTGATTAATACTGATTGGCAAGATTGTAGGATAAGAGGGGTACAAGCCACACAGCTCCCACCACAGAATTCCTTGTCCCCTCCCCTCCATTGGAAGCTTCCCTATTCTTTATCCCCCTGAGAGTACGGACAAAAATTCTTTATGGGATGCAGAAAGGTGGAAGGTCTGTCTTCTTTAATTGCTTCTCTGCTAGACATGGACATTAGCAGGTTGATCCCTACCCCCAGCCTGTTTCTTTCTATCTTTCCCTGGTGGGGTAAGTTTTGACTTTTTCAGTCAAAAGACAGAGACAGAGGGAAAGTACCATGGCACTGAAGTAGTGCTGACATGTAGCGTGGACCATGCTTGAACCTGAGTTGCACACACAGCAAAGCAGACTCCCTCACTGGTCTAGTCACTGGCCCCAAGTTTGGTAATGTGTGAGTGCTATTTCTACAGACTCAAAAGTATTTTGTGGGGCCAGGTGGTGACACACCTGGTTGGGTGCACATGTTACAATGCCTTCTTCTTCTTCTAGCGTTTGCCCTTCTTCCGTAGCCAGTCAACATGTCAGGTTGAAAGCTGTCAGGAGCTGCTTGTTGCTGGCTTTGAAAGTGACTGGGATCCATGTGGATTCAGTCGGCTAGGAAGGATCGTCAGTTTCCCCAGTGAATGGGTACTCACGGGATGCACCACGAGAAGGTCGATCCAATGCAAGGACCTGGGTTCAAGCTCCCACCTCCCACTTGCATGGAGGGGGAAGCTTCATGAGCAGAAAGGCAGTACTGCATGTGACTGTCTCCCTCTTCCCTCTCCACGTCTCTCTGTCTCTAGCCAGGAAGTAATAAATAAATATTTTTATTTTATTCTATTAGTGATTTAACAATGATCAACAAGACTGTGGGATAAAAGGGGTACAATTCCATATCATTCCCACCACTAGACCTCCATATCCTATCCTCTCCATTGGAAGCTTTCCTATTCTTTATCCCTCTGGGAATATGGACCAGAGATTTTTATGGGGTGCAGGTGGGAGTTCTGGCTTCTGTAATGGTTTCTCCACTGGACATGGGTGTTGGCAGGTGGATCCACACCCCCAGCCTGTTTCTCTCTTTCCCTAGTGGGGCAGGTCTCTGGGGAGGTGGGTTTCCAGGACACATTGAAGAGATTATCTGCCCAGGGAAGTCAGGTTGGCACCATGGTAGCATCTAAAAGTTAGTGGCTGAAAAAGTATTAAGATATAAAGCAGAACAAATTGTTTAATAATCAGGAACCTAAAGGTAAGAATATAGTAGATGAAATTTGGGGTCTCCAGTTTGGAAAAACAAGTAGATCCATTTTAGGCATATTCCAAGGGACTCATGACTTCACTGATGCCTGAGCCTGACAGCTAACATGCAGGTGGGTTCAAGGTATTGTCTAGGACGATGGTGTCAGAATTGGGAATAGGACTAGAAAGCTGGATCAGAGCAGAGAATAGCTCCCAAATATGAGAAAAGTAGATAAATACCATTAACTGTAAACCCCATTGATGTGACCTACGGCCCATGTCTATTCATAAATAAATATATTTTTAAGAGGATGAGAGTAACTCACACCTTGACTTGGGTGACTTGCACTCATTAAAAAAGCAGTTTGTACAAAGCACAGAAAGAAATACAGTCACACAAAGACTACGTACTGCATGTTTGGTCACTATGGGTTGATTATTTCTGTTTCTCTGTAGAAGTTCTTTAATGTAGATTCTTCAAAGGGGTCCGTTTTCCCTAAAAAGAAATGGGGGGAGAGAGGCAGAACAATCACAAAAGTCCAGATTTCTGAACTGGAAGTCTGAAGCTCTTCCCCTGGCTGCAGAGACGTTCTTCCACATCTGTCTATTTCTGAAATGTTATATTATCATTTTTATGGTAATCTGAAAGAAGAGATTTCTCTTGGGCTGTTGCAACTCACACACACGCACGCACACACACACACACACACACAGTTGAGAAACACGTTCATGGAAGAAGTCTTGATTTTCTTAAGGCAAAGTTTCTTAATATAAATTCTCCCACGACACAGAGATTTTTTTTTCCTTAAATAAATTCAGGATTCTAGATGCTTATGGGTTAGTTAGCAAAGCTTGGTTCCTGCTGCCCCCTGGTGGACACCTCGCAGAATGACGGAAACTGTGAGGAGCCAGATTCTTCTTTCTGTGTCAGGATGCCACATAGTGATCAAAGAGCAGGTCTTTATATTAGACTCCCTGGCCCGAAACTGCAAAGGCTTGGCTCCCTGGCCCCGGGATTGTGAAGAATGTCACATTCTGGAACGCCCACAGCATTTTTGTCTTTTTATCTTAAGGTTCCTGCTGGGCTTGCAGACCTTAATTCTAATTCTCACCCAAAGATTCTTTTAAAATCACTATTTCCTCTTTCCTTTCCTTTTTTTTTTTTTCTCCTTTCTCTTCTCCAGCTCTGTCAGAGGGAGGAGAAAAGGGACTGGGTGTTTTCTATAAAGAAGATTACGTTCAAATGACAGAAGTGGCTTCATCTCATTAGGCTGGTGCCAGACTATCTTGCGTTCGCAGGTCATATCCATATTCCCCACCTGAAGCATCTGAGTCTGGAGCAAGGGAGAAATCACCCAGAGAGGGGCAGATGGGAGATGCTTTTCTTCATGAGGGCAGAATGATCTCTAGTCACTGAGAGGAGGGACAGCTGTAGGAACAACATTGTTTTCTTCCAGAAAGTTTCATTCAAGGCGATTTGGCCGGGGTTTCAATCAAGGGTAATGACAGAGTGAATTGCTTGTGATATTAAATACCCCCACTGATCCCTCAAGCTATTTATTCCCGAGTCCATCAAGGTGGCATTTTACAACACTGAGTGTCAGCCACCCCACCCCAAAGCCATTTCGCGGGTCAATTTCAGGCCAGTGGATAGAACTTTGAATAAAAGCTGAGTAGTTGATGCTCTGTGAAGAAACGTCTATGAATTAAAGTTCCCAGGTAACACCCTCAATTTCTATTTAACAGCCATTACTAAAGGCAATATCGAAGGAAAACCATCAATTGGAAAGCCATTTGAAGCCACTGGATGCAACCTCCCCTCATGGGGTTATTTATATTTGGACGTGGAGATCGGGAAATTGAGAGCAAGTCAGTGATATTAATCTCTGTGGCTATTCCATGAGGCTAAGAACCATTGACAAGGAGAATGGTCTTTTTTTTTTTTAAGATTGAGCTCTTAATGTGCATTTCTCTCTTTTCATAAGAGGATACCTTGGGTGATTAAACAACAGTGCATTTCAAAATAGCTTTTTTATTTCACCTGTTAAAAAAATCCCATAAAAATCTCTTTTATTGTGGTCTGGGAAGTGGTGCAGTGATAAAGCTTTGGACTCTCATGAGCATCCAGGATTGAGCCCTCTCGCTTCCCACTGGCAGGGGGGTCGCTTCCCAAGTGGTAAAGCAGGCCTGCAGGTGTCTATCTTTCTCTCTTAATTCCTCTCTGTCTTATTCCATAAAAGGGGAAAAAGACCACCAGGAACAATGTATTCAGAGTGCTGGCACTGAGCCCCAGGGAGAGAGAACCTTGGAGGCGAAAACCAAAAGCAACCAAGCAAAACCCAGAAATTCCCTGTGATCCGCTTATCCCAACTCTGGGGGTTTACCCGGGGATTACGTTGTTCACAAAACCACTAGCTGGTCGAGTAGACAAGAGTTAGAAACCACTCAAGTGTCTGCTGACTAAAGAATGAGTAAAGAAGTTAATGGTCTATGCACACAATGGAATACTACCTAGCTATGAAGACAGATGGAGACCTGTCACTCGCAACATACATGTATGTATGTGGAGGGTCCCATGCTGAGTGAACCAGACCCAGTGGTGAAAGACAAACACCAAAAGGCAAACAGACACAACAAATAAATAAATAGAACAAAGCTAAGCTTTTATTTGATTCTCTCTTTTATTCCATAGTTCAGAGAGAAACTGAGAGGGCAGGGAAAGATAGCGAGGGAAACAGAAAGACAGACACCTGCAGACTGGCTGTTCTGCTCTCTGTGAAGCATCTTCAACTCCTGCAGGTGGGGCGTGGGGGCTTAAACCCTGGTTCTTGTGCATGGTAACATGTCTGCTTACACTGACGCTCCACCACCTGCTCTCCCCTCCAATAAACTTTGAGACCTTAAGACCAGTCCAGAACAGAAAGGGCAACGAGGAACAGATAAAGTTGGATTAAAGGCAGGCTATTGCTTGGGTCTCCAATGGGTTTCCAATGGGCACACTTGTCAACTACATAATGTTATAATGCCGTGGGACTTCTATTAAAAGGGAAAATAGAGACCACAACTTGCTCAGCCACTCACCTGTTGTTGGACACCTGGGTTGCTTCCAGGTTTTGGCTATTGTGCACAGATCTTTTTGGATGGATGTGTTGGGTTCCTTAGGAGCAAGTTGTGGTCTATGTACACAATGGAATACTACTCAACTGTAAAAAATGGTGACTTTACCGTTTTCAGCCGATCTTGGATGGCCCTTGAAAAATTCATGTTAAGTGAAATAAGTCAGAAACAGAAGGATGAATACGGGATGATCTCACTCTCAGGCAGAAGTTGAAAAACAACATCAGAAGAGAAAACACAAGTAGAACCTGAACTGGAATTGGCGTATCACACCAAAGTAAAAGACTCTGGGGTGGGTGGGTGAGTGGGTGGGGAGAATACAGGTCCATGAAGGATGATAGAGGACCTAGTGGGGGTTGTATTGTTATATGAGAAACTGCATGTACAAACTATTGTATTTACTGTTGAATGTAAAACATTAATTCCCCAATAAAGAAAAAATAAATTTTAAAAAAGGAAAATAAATATCAGTGGATATATTTTTTTAAAAAAGACTTTTGCCTCCTTAGGATCATAGCAGCAAACCTGACATCTATGGCAAACACCAGTGAAGAACGTCAGCATGGTGGCCTAGTGGGAGTGTGACTGCAAGTGAGACATTGTAACGCAAAGTCTTCATGTGGGTAGTTGGCAAAAGCACTGTTATGCTGTGGAAATCAGTTCTGCTGTAGTACTCCGACTGAGGGATGCTGTAGTACTCCGACTGAGGGATGCTGTAGTACACCGACTGAGGGATGCTGTAGTACTCCGACTGAGGGATGCTGTAGTACTCCAACTGAGGGATGCTGTAGTACTCCGACTGAGGGATGAGTAAAGATTCTTATTTTTTCTTAATAAAAGAGATTTTTTTTAAAGTTATTTTTTAAAAAGATTTTATTTATTTATGAGAAAGACAGGAGCCTGAGAGTGAAAGAACCAGACATCACTCTGGTACATGTGCTGCCAAGGATTGAACTCGGAGCCAGATGTGTGCCACCTTCCAGCCTCCTCTGTTCTTTTTTTTTTTTTTCTTTTTTAGGGGTTTCCATGCTGTTTTGCATCCAACTATGTTTCATACTGCTTCATGGAGGGCCTCTAAGGAGGAAACTCACCTGGCCTAAGATGATTGAAAAGTCCCTTTTCCTCTGTCACTGCTCTCACCCATATGAACCGATCTGAATGAGAGTTTGGGAACATAATACTTCCAGTGGGGGAAGAAATGTTAGGGGAAGATGACCAGAGGGCTCTGAACTCCAACCCATGAGGACTCAGAGAGAGATGAGTAAAAACGGAAGGACATTTGGAAGTAGTCACAGGTGTAGGTGTGACTTAGAAAAGAAGAGAAGTTAGAAAGATGCTGCAGAAAACTCAGGAAGCACACCGATCCCTCCCAGGTACTTCATTCTGATTCAGACCACCAGATTCTGTCTCCTTTCCCTGAGAAATTCACTAGACGTTTTCTTTTGAAATCACTCATGGGTTTAGTCCCTCTGTAAAGAGATCACACACTCCCAGTGTGTCCCCAGGACCCTTTCTATTTTGGAACATGCCCTAATATTTATTTCCTGCCACAAACTGTGCACCATTGCTTTCCAGTCCACACACCTGTTTCATTTCCTGCTTGTCTGCTTGCTTGCTTCTGTTTTATGGAATGTGGAAGGGGTGGCCTCATTTGCTGTCCCAGATGCCTTTTTTATTCATAGAGACAAAGAGGAGGGAGGGAGGGAAGGAGAGAGAGAGAGAGAGAATGGTATCAAAGTTACCTCCATCACCTTGGCAAATGCCATGATGGTAGCCAGACTCATATCTGGGTCACATGCACAGCAATGCAGACACCGTCCGGCTGAGCTGTCTCTCGGGCTCATGAAAAGAGATGGTGGCATAACACAGCCAGTCATTTTTTTATTTTATTAGTGACTTAGTATCCGTTTACCAAATTATAAGATGCCAGGGGTATAGTTCTATAACATTCCCCACCCCTCCCACCAGAGTTCTGTGCCCCATTCCCTCCATTGGATGCAACACTAGTTCTCCCAAGGTCACAGATATGGGTTCACTGTTGTTTCTACAACTTCCTGTCTCTATTTGTACGCATTTTTCCCATTTTTTCCATGGTCCTGTCTTCTCTTCCTTTCTAAGTCACACCTACACCTGTGACTACTTCCAAATGTCCTTCCTGATTTTCCTCGTCTCTTTCTGAGTCCTCATGGAGTTGGAGTTCAGAGCCCTCTGGTCATCTTCCCCTGACATGTCTCCCCCTCTGGAAGTATGGACCAAAACTCTTCATGGGGTGCAGCAGGTGGGAATTCTACAGTCAGTCATGTTTTTTTCTTTTTTTTTAATTTAATTTTATTTTACTTTTGCCTCCAGGGTTGTTGTTGGGGCTTGGTGCCTGCACTACAAATCCACTGCTCCTGGAGGCCATTTTTCCCATTTTGTTGCCCTTGTTGTTGTTATTGTTATTGCTGCCATTGTTGTTGTTGTTGGATAGGACAGAGAGAAATGGAGAGAGGAGGGGAAGACAATGAGGGAGAGAGAAAGACAGACACCTACAAACCTGCTTCACCACCTGTGAAGCGACTCCCTTGCAGATGGGGAGCTGGGGGCTCAAACTGGGATCCTTAGAATGGTCCTTGCGCTTTGCACCGTGTGTGCTTACCCCGCTGCGCTACCAGCAGGCCCCCAGCCAACCATTTATTTTGGTCAAGTTTCCCAGCCCTGAAAAATGCTGAGTACAAAACCACTACTGGACCAATAGTGAGTCACCAGGTACCAACTCTGTGTCTGAATCGGATCCACTAAAATCATTAAGTGGCTTCTCTCCACATCCTAAAATGACTTCTGGATATAGTTTTGAGAATCAAAGTCTGAAGAAGTTTAATTGTCCAACCAATGAACAATGACCATTCTGGGATTTGATGAGGAAGCTGTAAAGTCATGTCTTTGTGATGACTGACACAGTCATGCCCAAAAGGTTTTGGCAAAATTCTTTTTATCTTAGGCTGTTTGGGCTTCTTTAACAAAATACAAATACCACAGACTGAAGCTTACACACAATAGACATTCATTTATCGAATTTCTGGAGGTTGGGAACGCCAAGGTTTAAGCACAGGGACATTCAGTGTGTGATGAAGCCCAGATTCCAACCACAGATGGCAGGCTTGCTGCTGTGTCTGTAGACGGTGGGAAGGAACTAGCCAGCGGAGTCTTGTTTGTAAGGGCAATGATCTCTTTCACAAAGGCTCGGCCCTCACGGTGTCCCGATCTCCCTTTACCTTGAATATTGGCGCTTGGCATCAGGCTTGTGTTCCGTTAACATGTCCTCTAGAATACAGCCACCAGATGTCTTTCTGTTTTAACACCACTCTTATGCTTTCTGAATTAAAAGGTAGACACGATTTCCACAAGACTACTGGCACTTACGACATGAGCATACATGCTTATTTTCCTTATCAGCTAACAATTAAAACACAGAGATCTCAATTTCCCCAGCACTTCAACATTGATTGCAAGTTTATTTAATCAAGTATTTCTTGGCATTTAATTAAAGTGAAACTTTTGACATATCTAATTCCCCTATCTTAGGATTTACAAAACTCTCACGAAACCGTTATAATCACAAAGGCAATGAGTAATGCTTAGATTTCAACGAGTGGAAAATGTGTAATAAGGTAACAAGGTAGTGAATTTAAATGTTTTTATTTTATGCTAGTTTTGTTCCCAGGAAAAATTCTGTTCACACGTCTCCTAGCTATTTTGCAATTTCTTATAGGTTCTTAGGTTCCAGCAATGAGGCCATATCCAAATGAGAAGCAACTTAGAGTGACCAGGAAAGCTAGTCCCTACTATCAACCAGTTAAATCTGAGTTAAGAACCAGGTTCTTGTTCATTTTTTTACATATTTATTTATTTATTTTCCCTTTTGTTGGCCTTGTTGTTTGACATTGTTGTGGTTATTGATGTTGTCGTTGGTGGATAGGACAGAGAGAAATGGAGAGAGGAGCGGAAGACAGAGAGGGGGAGAGAAAGACAGACACCTGCAGACCTGCTTCACCGCCTGTGAAGCGACTCCCCTGCAGGTGGGGAGCTGGAGGACTCGAACTAGGATCCATCCGCCGGTCCTTGCGCTTTGTGCCACATGCACTTAACCCACTGTGCCACCGCCCGACTCCCCTTGTTTATTTTCTTAACAATTTCCTTTCATATTTATTACATATGTACATATATATTATCCATGTGCCTATATTTCATATATATTTTTATTGGAGGATTAATAACTTACAATGGGGAGTCAGGTGGTAGCGCAGCAGGTTAAGCGCAGGTGGCACCAAGCACAAGGACCAGAGTAAGGACCGGAGTAAGGATCTGGGTTCGAGCCCCTGGCTCCCCACCTGCAGGGGAGTTGCTTCACAGGTGATGAAGCAGGTCTGCAGGTGTTTATCTTTCTCTCCCCTCTCTGTCTTCCCCTCCTCTCTCCATTTCTCTCTGTCCTATCTAACAAAAATGACATCAATAACAACAACAAGAATAGCTACAACAATAAAGCAACAAGGGCAACAATAGGAAATAAAGAAATAAGTCAATATAAAAACACTTACAATGAATATAATTATTGATACCAGTTGATTACTCAATTTGCTGAAAAAAAAAATCCCCACCTCAGTCTAGGTCCTCCTCCACCATCAGCACTGGGACCTGAAACCACCCCACCCACCCCCACCTAAAAGTGTTTTACTTTGGGGCAATACACCAAACCCAGCCACAGGTGTGAAGTGGTATCTCATTGTTATCTTTATTTGCATTTCTCTGACAGTCAATGACTTGGATATTTTTTTTTCTCCATGTATTTGTGGACCTTTTGGCTCACTCCTTTGGTGAATACTCTGTTCGTATCCTCTCCTCACTTTTTGGATGTGTCATTTGTTTTCCTAGCAGTGATCACCAGCTTTGCTTCATTTAAAGCCACATGTGTTAAATGTGTCTCATTTTATAATGGTGTTAGTATGGCCATCATCATAAAACCTATTGTTTGATCCTATTGTGATTACAGTCAACTTGGTCTGTTAGAATATCTTTATGGAGCAGATGAGTGTCTGAAAAAGTTGTGGTGTATACACACAATGGAATACTATTCGTCTGTTAAAAATGGTGAATTCCCTTTCCTCACCTCATCTTAGATGGAGCTTGAAGGAATCATGTGAAGTGAGATGAGTCAGAAGGAGAAGGGTGAATATAGGATGATCTCACTCATAGACAGAAGTTGAAAAATAAAAACAGAAGGGAAAACACTAAGCAGAACTAGGACTGGCTTTGCTATATTGCACCAAATTAGAAGACTCTGGGGTGGAGGGGAGGGTTCAGTTCCTGGAACATGAGGACCCCGGGGTGGTTTAGAGTGTTCTGTGGAAAACTGAGAAATGTTGCTCATGTACTAACTACTGTACTTTAGTGTCGATTATAAACCATTAATCCCCCCAATAAAGAAAGAAATGGGAAGTTGATTACAATTACCAGGATCATATGGATACATTCCCTCCTTGCAGATGATGCTCTAGGCTCACGGTTTAATTCTCTGCTTCAGGACAGGGAACAAATGATCCGTTTTGAAAGCACTGTTAACTTCTTTCTTCTGAGTGCTGTCAGCAGTGCTGGTGAGCTATAAGTCTTCATTTCTGTCTCATTTTCTTCTTTTTTAATTGATTTTTTTTTATTTCTTTATTGAGGATTAATGGTTTACAGTCAAGAGTAAAATACAATAGTTTATACATGTGTTGTTTTTGCCGGGCTGGCTTCACAGGCGGGTAACAGACGACCAGGGACTCATGGTTGAGCTGTAGGCAGTATCTCTTTATTCATGCAGGACGCAGCGCAATCTATACCAAGCTAAGCTAAACTAAAAACTACAATCTTATCCTTATAAATATACTAGCCCAGTAGGGTGGGAACAGGATGCAACGCAGAGAGGGTGGAGAGAAAAGTGACTGGTGAAAATCAGGGTGTGACAAGGAGAGGGGGCGGAGCAGGCAAGAATTCTACCACTGAACCACCAATGCCCAGGAGGGAGGGGGGTGCTTGTTAACAGCGGTTATGTAAATAGAATGAAGTGGTTATGTAAATAGAATAGTGTTAAGCAGGGGGGATGAAACAGAAGGGGTTTTTAGAAGCATACCAACATACATGCATAACATTTCCCAGTTTTCCACATAACAATTCAACCCCCACTAGGTCCTCCTCTGCCATCATGTTCCAGGACCTGACCGCCCCCACACACCTCACACCCCAGACTGTTTGACTTTGTTGCAATACACCAACTTTAGTCCAAGTTCTGCTGTGTGTTTTCCCTTCTGATCTTGTTTTTTAACTTCTGCCTATGAGTGAGACCATCCCATATTCACCCTTCTCTTTCTGGCTGATCTCACGTCACAGGCTTCCTTCTAGTTCCATCCAAGATGAGGTGAAGAAGGTGAAGTCACCATTTTTAATAGCTGAGTGGTATTCCCCTGTGTATCTAGACCACAACTTGCTCAGCCACTCATCTGTTGTCGGACACCTGGGTTGCTTCCAGATTTTAGCTATTACAAATTGTGCTGCCAAGAACATATGTGTGAACAGATCTTTTTGGATGGGTGTGTTGGGTTCCTTAGGATCTATCCCCAGGAAAGGAGTTGCAGGATCATAGGGTAGGTCCATTTCTAGCCTTCTGAGAGTTCTCCAGACTGCTCTCCACAGAGGTTGGACCCA